>NW_026463403.1:0-73398 GCF_021730395.1 Mercenaria mercenaria
TGATAAGTAGTTTAAACTTTCTTTCAATGAACATTGCCGAAGAAAAGAAACTTGAAGTTTGGAGTCTCATTGAGCGCTACAAGAAGAAAAACGACGATGGTGATGCTGATGAGTATTTAGGTCAACTGAGGAAATCTGGCATGCTGGTGAAGACACTGAGAGACATACACGAAGGTATACATACAGATGTTTACTGCAAATTGGAAAGTATATTTCGCTATGCAAATTTCATTGCTCAGATTACATATACTTGCACAGCAAATATTAAACAATTAACCAATCAACAGTACTTGAATTAAAACCAAAGGCAAAAAATCTATATATATTATGGTTTGTACAAATATGCAAAGTAGTTTGATATTCGCAACTATGATATCGCAGATGCACGAACAGGAAGTCTTGTAATTTTATATTTTACAGGGTCTTCAGTTTATTTGTGTAGAGTGGTTAAAGATCATATTATATCATTATATTGAGTTTGTTAAGTGTTACAAATAATATGTCGATACCGTTGACCTAAAGTTTAAAAGTGCGTACAAAATGTAAATCTGTTCAAATTTAAATCGTTCCGACAATGAATAGAATTTTTGAACATTTGCAAGTTCATATTTTTTAGTAATAGTTTTGATATCTTTTATATGGTTTTCACTCAAAAAATTCTGTAATGCAGTAAGAGCAATTATCAAAACCTATGTAACATTCATGTTATAATGTATTGATTTATGTTATTAGAATCCCCTGTTTAAATTAGGAAAACATATTTTAATATGTGTGTTTTAAGTAATCAAAATTCGTATTAAAGCATGACTAAACATTTAAATAAAGACTATACCACAAAGAAGAACATGCCTCTGATTAAATTACTTACTGTTGTCACTTTGGTACAACGCGAACTACTTTTCTATTCTTGTAGTGTTTTACCTTGAATCAATTATGCAAATTATTACACTTTTACTTTTGGGTAACGCTATCTTCTTTGCTGCGATACACAGCAACATTTGTACTTATTTTTTATTCACATTAGGCACTAAATTGGTATTAAGTTGATATCAAAATTGTGGTTGATGTTGACATGACATAACACGAACTATATTTTTTTCTGTCAGAAACTGTTGTCAGACTGAAGCAGTCACTGAGATTACTAGACGAAACGGGGATAAATTTCAAGGCAGAACATGGTGAGTCAATGTGAAAAAGAAAAAAAAAATACAAAAGATGAAACTTCATAATGCGGCACAAATGTGGTTGAAATATGTGGAATTTGACTTAAAATTGAAAATAATAAACATTTATTAGGAATTTTTACGGACTTACGCAGTCCTTCGTTATAGCCGTTTTTCGAGGTAAGCGGATTCGAGAAACATAATCTAGCTTTGCATCACTTACAGTAACATTGATATTGCATACTTGTCAAACATGTATCATGTAAAGCGACTAACCCACAAATCGTGGCGCCGTGTCAGATTTTAAAAAATCAAACGTTTGCTACATTCGGTGTTCTTAAAATGGTTTTTTTTTTCGGTGTGGGGGGGGGGGGGGGGGACGAGGGGGGGGGGGGGGGTGGATGTGGTCCTCCGTAGCCGAGTGGTTAAGGTCGCTGACTTCAAATCACTTGCCCCACATCGATGTGGGTTCGAGCCTCACTCGGGGCGTTGAATTCTTCATGTGAGGAAGCCATTCAGCTGGCCATTCTATCCAGGTGCCTACTCGTGGTGAAATAATGCACGGAGGGGCGCCTGGGGTCTTCCTCCACCATCAAAGCTGGTAAGCCGCCAGATGACCTATAAATGTGTCGGTGCGACGATAAACCCGACAAAATAAATAAAAACAATGTATTTTTCATTAAAATCTGTTGAAAATCGGTGTTTTACTAATACATTTAAAATAAAAAAATTCGTCTACAATTTCTGATAAGGGTTTCCCGGCTTATTAAAAATCAAAGTGCTGCAAACACTGAAGGAAGGTTGTCCTGGAAAGTGGCAAACCACACAGAGCAAAAATGAACATTTGCGTTTAACAAGTAAATGCTTACCAAAAGTCACACTAGAGATAACTTTAACAATTAGATAAAGAACAGTAAGAGGCCTAGGTTTGTATTGCTCCTTGTGGGGCAGTGACAGATACAGGCTTCATCGCTAGACACTTTTACCACAAAGAAGGTTAAGAGAAAGACAGTTTGTACTCTGTAATAAAGTTTCACTAGGAGGCTAGCAAACTCATTTCAAACGTGGTTGTTACAGAAAAGGAAGGATATTGTACCTTCTTTCAACTTTAGTTTATAATAAAACTAAAACAGTGTTAGTCATTTACAAAAAAAAAAAAAAAAAAAAAAAAAAAAAAAAAAATACGCACTACACTTCTGGTCTTGGTTCATAAAGCATTTATTTTAATTAATTGTTTTACTAATTTTGTTTCCTTTCAATTTAGAGAGGCTGTAATCACAAATACTTGACATTTTTACATTCTAGACTTCATTTAAAGAGAATTCCTATAGTTTGTTTCCTTTCATAGAATTATTTTTCAAAGTCACATATGATAGGAAAAGTTGTGCTGAAAACAATGAACAAATAAAAGCAATGAGTCACCAGGCTTGTTTTTGTGAACAATTGTTTTGAACACCCACTGTTGTTGAAACTTTTGTGGACTGTTTTCTTATTTTAATGAAAAATACCCATAGTGAAA
Source organism: Mercenaria mercenaria (assembly GCF_021730395.1). Lineage (NCBI taxonomy): Eukaryota > Metazoa > Mollusca > Bivalvia > Venerida > Veneridae > Mercenaria > Mercenaria mercenaria. Next base: position 2,683 of record NW_026463403.1, read on the forward strand.
GATATCATTTTAAATTTTGAAAAAAAAACAAACTTTTTTCATAGAATATTTACCTGTTTTTCTTGTGTATAAATAATTGTATTCTGAGCATAAAAATGGCTAAAAATATATGGGTCGCCAGGCTAAACTTATTTAAAGAGAATTCCTATAGTTTGTTTCCTTTCATAGAATTTTAGAATTTTTTCAAATTCACATTTATGATAGGAAAATTTGTGCTGAAAACAATGAACAAATAAAAGCAATGGGTCACCAGGCTTGTTTTTGTGAACAATTGTTTTGAACACACCCACTGTTGCTGAAACTGCCAGCGATTTTTCAACATTTTCATAATTTTCTGCATTTGCATAAAGACCAACCAAAATATACATCAAGACAGCACAATAAGGTTTATTCTTTTTACAGATTTTATTATATACATATTTGATATCATAGTCATATTTGTAATACTATATCCTTACAATAATGGATACAAATGAAGAAAAAGTTGTTCCATATTCACTTTTGTGAACTGTTTTCTTTTTTTAATGAAAAATACCCATAGTGAAGAATATTTTTAAAATTTTGAAAAATAATTGTATTGTGAGCATAAAAATGGCTAAAATTTTTGGGTCACCAGGCTAAACTTTATGTTAAGACAGCTTAAATGCAACACATGTTTGGACGAAAAATGGCACGAACCTGATCAAATTGATTACATGTATATCTGCTAGAAGTTAAGAAAAGTTTTGAAAATTCTTAATTCTTTCTTTAATTGAATACTAAATAATCTGAAAGGTGATATTGTTTTATTAGTAATAAGTCAATTGTCTTATATTACATGAACAACACTGTCTTTGTACTAAAATGAGATGCGAAAACACAACTACAAAAAATGGCAAGATAACTGTCAGGCATGATACTTGTCAATACAACATAAACCAGTATCAACATTTGATTACTGATAAAACTTATCAAAAAATGTTATTTCATTCAAGATTCCCCATATTTAAGATTGTCTGTCACATGTTTCAACAAATGTTGTCTTCACTTCAGTTTTCCATAGAAAGTGTCGGCTGCGCAGAAAGATGCGCATAAAAAACTATAGGAATTCCGTTTAATGTAAATCATATTTAGGTTTAGGAGTATATCATCTCAGAAAAAAATGATAAACGAACAACATCTTTACCAATATTATACCTGACCATTGTTCTGCCGTACTGTCCCGTATGACAGATACTTGAAATATTCTGAAAAAGCTGCCCCCCTTGAAAATGAATGCCATTATAAAGAAATAAGAATAAGCAATTGCTAAAAACTGTGTTTCACCAAGTATTGTGAAATTTAAACACTCGTTCGCTATTGCAAATGCATCAAAACAAACATATGTAACAGTTCTTGAAAATGGTGAATTTTTAAGGCGTATAACTATCCGGAAGTGGGACCCCTTTAAGCAGTCCTTCTCCGGAACTCAAAGTTTATATCAGTATAGCTCTACTGACATTTATTTTGTAGAGTAATATACAAGTTTTACATGCTGTTCAATCTTCATGTGAAATAACTCTTTCTTTCTATGATATGGTGTTGTTCGATATTTTTTTCTCAAAACGTAAGACTAAGCGTTAAAACCTGTGAAATGTTTCAGTGAAATTATTAAAGGAATAAGTTTTGAATACTAGGGGAAAGTAGTGACTTAAGTAAAATATTTTAAGATGGTTTATAAACACAGCACTAGGACTCCGTTGTTTCATTAAGAAACAGTACACTGTATTCAAGCGATTCACATACATACCCCACTCATTGGTTTGTCCGGAATTTTAGCCAATATAACTACCCCCATTTAGCACAACTACGCAACAAAAATGTGCACATTATACAGGTTATATAACAGCAAACGTACACAAAAAAATACGTCGTCTTGAATATTGCGCATGTTTTGCTCCGAGTAACAGCTATATTTTATCTTTATTAAACTTAATAAGACGCTAAAATACCGTTACATTTAAAATGTTCACGACTTTACACGAGATCAACGATGGCTCTATCGTGTTCACCAGACTTATCAACGATAGCCTTCAACACATTTTCTAGTTTTATTATGTTCGTTTAGAATTCAACAATATTTTGGATATTTTCACAGAAAGACAGGTTACCGAAACATCATACATGGGAAAGACCAGTGCTAGTCTCCCATCATCCGTCTACCAGAAATGATATTGTATAGTAAAAAATCAGTAATCTAAAAAACGCAAAATGTAAATTTCCTCGTGGCTCAGCCCATTTCATGAAAAAATATATGTTACTCGTTAGCCATTCAGTGCGAGTACAATAAAAAAAGTAGGCCTATATGTATAGTGGGCGCAACTAGAACCCGATGGTTGACCTTTGTATTATAATAAATAATTATTGAAAAGGAGTGTACGTAAAAAGCTTCATCACTTTGCATTCATAAATTTAAAAACGACATAGATTTATAGGGATATAGATTTACTGTAGTGGTGTAAGCGCTTGAATACTTGTTTTGTTAAATTATATATAGAGTAATATGTTCGAGCCCCGTGAGGGATTTTTTTTTAAAAAATATTCTCTCTTTTGCCTATTTTAAGTCTTTTGCCTTTTCAATTTTGCTATATTTTGTGTTTATATTTTTTTCGGGCATCCAAAGAAAAAGCCATTTTCAAATTAGTGTATTATTAAAGTTTTAATTGTAAGTATACATACTTTGGTACTGCTTTGTATACAAACTAATACCATACAACTATACACGGCTACCCTAAGCTACCCTTATTTCTATAATGAAATAATCGATATGAATAATCAGCCTAAGGTCAACCATCGCGGTTGAGTTGCGACCACTATACAGGTTATATAACAACAGCCAAACACAAAATATTGTTACTAGTCTTAGGAGCCCGCCCACTTAGCTCAATAGGCATAGCGCAGATCTACGGAAAGTTCGATCCTCGGGCGGACGTATGTTCTCCGTGACAATTTGATGAAAGGCATTGCGTCTGAAATCATTCGTCCTCAACCTCTTATTCATGTAGGGGAGTTGACAGTTACTTGCTGCGAACTGCTTTAGAGAGTTTATGTACGGTTACGGATCTAGCTAAAGTTATTTGTTGCGACCACCATGCAATACACTCAACAAATTCCTAATCGGTCAGTTTATATTGTATTACTATTTTGTAAATAATGCACGGAATTTCACATACCGACATTTGAATAGGTGCAACAGCTAATTCTTAATTTGTTTTTGGCTGACACACGACCAAAGTAACCGCATTAGGCGTTTTGAACAATAACATAAAACACATATTTGACGTCGCAGAATGTAATAAAGCCATGAAATATGAAATTACATTAGTGCAGTAACGCTTTGACGTCGACGTCGTTTATAGTATCTGAGACGTTGGTCAAATGACTTATAATAGTGAAAGTGGATGTTTTGATGTTTCGGCAGGATGAGCTTACATGTGATAAAAAGAATATTACATTTGTGACTTTTCAGTTATAATTTATTAAAATCGTTGAATGAAATTGATAAAATGCTCGGCAGATCCTCGCATTTTATAATTTTATTCAACTCGTTTAATAAATTCAGTATGAAAAGACACTCATATAATATCCTCTATTGATATATCTAGTTTCAGTTTCGGCAGCATACGTTAATATAAAGATATCTTAAATCAAAGAAGAAATACATATATTTTTATAACTCTTTGTGTAAATATATCGGAAACTGATTTTTTTATTATCAAATATTCATTTACATTGTTATTCACAGTTCAAAAAAAAAAAAAAAAAAAAAGAAATAAGCGGGTCGCTTTAATCATCCGTAAACTGCAAGCGTTTATTGTCTCCGATTTAAGCAAACTAAATACTGTTAAAGTATAGAACTAGCTTATTCCAACGGAGTTTCGAGATCTCAGGAGTGATCACAAAATCGAATAAAGATTTTTTTCCCGTATATATATTTATTGGAGAGTGAAGAAGCGTTTGCACAGGCAGGTATGGGTCTTCGATAACCATCCAAATATGGCGTCGTCCCCGGAAATGAAGAAGGGTGTCACGTGACTGTCATGTGGCCGGTTTTGGCGCGAATTTTTGGCATTGGAGCAATATTGAATTATAGGCTTTCGGATATTAATATTGATACACCACTTCGATATCTAGCGTTTCGGAAACGGAAATGCCCGATGTTTCACGATCAGACACTGCCTATTCCTACGACCAAAATCAATAAATGAAAGGAAAATTTGTAATGCACCTATATTTGTTTTGTTACAATATTTTGGCAGCTCTTTAATCAGTCTTGATAATAACTTTGCATACTCTTTTATCATCTTATTGTTGGTTTCATTTTTTTCAAGGCGACTCTTATAGGGAATTATTTTATTCCAACGGAGTTTTATTAAGTGATTAAAACTCGAATAAGACCTTTTTCTTATATGTACTGTAGGCGTACATTTATTAGCTCGGCAAAATTACGTAATTTTGGTGAAATATCTAATTAATGCGGGGACGTGAATTAGCGCTCTAGCGAGACCGCTTATTTCTAATTTTAGCGCTGTCCGAGATGAGGCTCCCGGAGATTTACGGAGATTCACGAAGATTTTCACGAACATTTTCATCTTCGTCCATAGTGATGGAGCTCGTTACTTCACAAAAAGGAAAGTTACAATTTGTGTTTGATGGATATATTTTAATAAGGACAAACGTCGTAAGGATAAAGTAGTAAAACGTATTGGCGACGTGTCATACAAGAATGTTCAGGTCGAGCTGTAACCATCGGGGAACCACCGAAGATGCCCGAGGAACAAAACGCTACACCGTCATAGAGGCCCTTAGAATTACCAATATCTAATAAACAAACTAAAAAAGAAAGCAAGAACTTGCTCTGGAAGTAAATCATAATGGCAATAAGCACGTTATTATTGTACTTCTTTACACGCGATCTGTTTCAGGCCTGTACCACTATAAATAATTGAACATGAGCGAATATTAGTTTTTTAAATGTGTATTATATATTTTTTGGATTAAATTGATCATAAACATCAAAATACATGGACGATCTTTTCTGAATACATAATATTTAAATAAATATACTAACTGAATTACATCTGCTGAAAGTTTTTATCTGTGAGATTCGTGTTCGTGGACTGAAATAAAAACATTGCAAACTTTGCTCTACATATATCTATATTACATCTGCTGAAAGTTTTTATCTGTGAGATTCCTGTTCGTGGACTAAAATAAAAACATATATATATAACTGCACTCACTTGAAAAAAGACTACGTCGATTATTATGTAATGAATACCTTCCTAGGAGATAAAGACAGGTGTCATTACGCCATAACAAGGTCCAAAATTCTTATAAGTTACTTGAAGGCTATCTATCCATCATGATATGATGATCAAAAATAACGACGTTTGAGACAATGTGGCGCGGCGTTATTGAAATTCTATAGTTTAACTACAGTATGTATTCCGTGTTTATTTTTTGACAACTCGTAAAAAACGGTTATGGCGTTGATTTATAACAATAACACTTAAGCTAATGTTTCCTTCTAAATAATCAAGTAGTTAAAAGCGATTATATCGTATACAGGGTTGTCAAATTATCTCTGTTTTATTGTTTTATGCTTTTATTTATAATTACTAAATTTTTACAGTTCAACAACTACACCGGTTTTAACGGTACAATAAAAACCAATCTATTTAAATAAAGTTTGCTATGATCAAAGGAAATCGCATAACTTAAGTTGATACTGACATATATAATCCACTAAATAGACGTTTTGTTGTTTTGCCAATATCTTAAACCTTATCGAAATAATGTCATTAATTTTGCAGAGTAAGGGATTGTATATCATTTTTGTCATACTTCAATTAATTTGAAAGAATGTAAACCATATTGCTAACTTTTTTTTTTCATTATTGACTAAATTACAGATATTATCTTACGGATATGAACATACAGAAATGTAGAAATGAGCTGTTATCTGTGACATAGAATGATATTATTTGACACGTAACTTGTCTAGTATGTCCTAGTATGTCCAAACTAAGCTCTTTGTCATCGAAATTGAATTGTTGTCACATACAAGATATCAGTGTTGCACTTAATCGAACTGGTATTAAATTTTGTGTCAGCTGTGTAAGTTTGGTCAGTACCTGACAACAATTTTCACAACTGCACATTTTAATACCACCACCCATTAACTAAACATTAACCGTAAATGTTCGAGTCTTAATCTTGACTGTCTGAAGATTTAGACCGAACCTTTCAGATATGTGTAAAAATTTCAAGGTAATCTAACCCCTGAAAATGAAGAAAAAGTGTAAATAATTATAAAAATGTAAATTATATGTCGGTGTTTTGTCGATGTTTGTGTCGATGTTTTTGTCGATCTTTTGTCGTGTCGGCGTTTTGTCGAATCGATGTTTTGTCTGTCGATGTTTTGTCGCGCTCCCAGTATAATATTGCCTACGTAACTGTATTGCTTCTTGTATTTTATTATAATAATCTGCGTGTTTTATATCCTGTATACTAGTTATAATTGCTGAAATAAAACGAGATTGTCACACATTTAAATCATTGAATCCCCTTTGTCCTACATGCATTGTGTCTCAATACAAACGTTCACACATTTCCGTAAACAGCGACTGCAACAACGGACATGCCCGAAGGTGATACGGAAAACGATAACAACTTGATCAAATGAAAAAAAAATTAACACAAGCTTAAATATTTTATTTTGCATGATCATATATTTAAAATAATAATATGAACAATAATCAGGAATATCATACGAACCTTAAAATATTTGCAAGCAGTGTAACTAGTGCAAAGTCTCAAGAGTATTTATTTGCAAAAGTTCGAAGAAAACATCATCAAATGAAAATGTACATGAAAATGCTTGGCGAATTAATGCGTGGGCATGAATTAGCGCACGTGGCATAGCGCTAAAAGCGCTGTTATTAGTACACCGCTAAAATAAGAAAGCCTACAGTATATGTTTGTGCAGGGGTGGAGAAGGGGGAGGGATGAGAAAAGTGTGTGTGTGTGGGGGAGGTGATTGTGGTTACACTGGCAGGTTTGTCTTCGACAACTGTCCAAAAACGGAATTCCCGTCAGCAATATCTCGTGACAATCAATGAAGCGCACATGTGTAGGTTTCACACACTGTTGTGACGTTTTAAAATTAAAACAAACAATACAATAGCATAAAATAAAGTCAGCACACTTTAAGATGCCGTCAGTGATTTCTCGTTGGCCTAGTGCGGTATTCGTATTATACTTTTTCGTCTTGAGTTCGATTCCCAGACACGTTAAATTTTGTCTTTAATTTCTTCTTCACTACAATTCAATGAAGACAAAAGGAGTTAGTAGTAAATCTAATTCTAACATGTTTATAAAACTATATGTCACAATTGACACGTAATTATGTCTAAATACTCTCCACCTTTAATATGAACTAATGTTTTTTAAGCTTTCCTGTGATATTTTTTTTAAGCATGTACGGGTTAGTTTTATAAGTTTTATAGCAATCTTGCACTTCACTTTAATAAAAGCAATGCCCGACAATAATTTTAGGATTAATTAATTTATGGATTCTATCGATCTTATATGAAAATAACGAACAAAACAAAAGATAAATGGTAAGGGTAGATTCCCCGGAAGCACAGAGCACAAACACCCCAGCCCAAGAGCCACGCATTTACATAGTAGGCCCACAACAAAAAGAAGCTGTAATGGAAAAATATTTCAGACGGGTTGCTGACAACAACAAAAAAACCCCCAAAAAACAAGAGAAAAACAAATTTACATTAAGTATGTGACGCAAACTCAAAACAAATGGGGATCAAACTCCCGACGAAAAGGTATCAAACAAATATCGTTACCGCTGGCCAACGAGGAATCACTGACTAAATCGTAAACTTAATGTACTGACTTTATTTTATGCCATTGATTTGTTTTTACTTCTAAATGCCATAATACTGTGCTCTCCCTATATTTCGGTTTTGCGGTGAGCGATGTTCGTGTACTTTTAATAATGGAAAGGTCCGTTATTTAGGTAGTTTTATTCGGTACGATAGTGGTTCTTACCTAAATAAGGCAAAGTAAATCATGCTGACTTTCCTAATCGGTAGAGGAGTATATAAATTGACCAATCGCAATGTATGGGCACTTTTGGTTTGCTGCCTTTTTAGCTTCTAGAAATACTGTCGCGTTTCGTTCTATATTTATCAGTTTTACAAAATAGAGCGTTGTAACGGTTTATAAAAGTTCATGAGAAAAAAAAAAAAAAATGGAACGTTCCATTAATCCTGGAAGCTATAAACTGGTCAACCATTATTTTTAATACATGAAACAGTGTCGGCATTTTGCCTTTCGGTGATTATTCTAAAACTTACAATTCACAATGTGTGGGTTAGTCGCTTTAGTTTTATTCTATTTATATAGCAAGTACCTAGCACTTATCTTACAATTTCAGATTTAGAATTAAAAATATTGACAACTTGTCAGAACGAGGAAAAGAAAAAGGATGCGGAAGAATACCTTGAAAGAAATCTTCATGCCTCCATTAACGAGTCAGATCGTCCGGCCAATTTGATAAGGAAAGAAACAGACAAGCTTGTTGCTAGTATTTCCATACATCCAGATGTAAAACCAACTGGAGTTAAAAGAAGCTGCGTTCTGTTGTCATTCAGAAGTTCTTCGCCTTCTGGGTTGATACACATTTTAGACTACTGTGGTAGTCATCACTTTAAAGCTAGACTTCATAACATTGCAAAGGAGTTGCATTTCTTATTTGAAGATGCTTTTCTTTTGCAAGGACATGTCACACTTGAAAGTCTTTTTAGAGAAACACAAAATGTCGGTACGTATTACACTTTTATTTTGTCCCATAAATTACGGATACGTGTTCTAAAGTAGGCAAAGCTGCAGGTAAAAAGAAATACATGTACTCATATTTATTTAAAATACTGGTTCAAAGCAAGTTTAGATATAACTTTGAAAGGAAACCGAGTCGCTTAGTTCGAATTACAAAGTACGTATACTCATGTTCAAAATCTTACTTATGTATTCGCTGACTAGGAAAGATAAACATGTTTTGTCTTTTCCGTCCGCCTGCCTGTCAGTCCGTTTGTTTGGGAGTCGCAAAATTTTGTCGGCACATTTCCACTTTAACCGCTGGTCAGATATCAATAAAACCTACAGCTATGTAAGTGATGAAGCGTAGCTGAATATATCGCCGGCATGATCTGCTTGTATCTTCTACGGCTGGTTATCTAATTAGTTAATTGATTTTAGGTCAATTTTGAAACGAGTTCCATAACCAAAATTAAAACCGACTTTTCAAACATGTTGCGACAACTGAAATAAAAAGTTTAAAAATTGTAAAATTCGTTATTACGTAGGCCTGTTGTATGCAAACAAGGAAGAATATGCAACAGGGAAATCCGCGTTCTATAAAAGCAGCCTCCCCAAACGCGCACACGATCAACACACGCAAACCACACACACACAAAGCAAACACACAAAGACAGAACAAACAAAGGATCACAGTGGGGTATCGCCTTGAAACGGTCGGTGGCAAAACCAACACTGGGATCTTTAACCGGTTTATGGTGCATCTTACCCCAATCGTACCCCCACTATGTTCCAAAGTCACAGAACAGTGTAAATAAAAGTTATCCCCGCCAGGTGAAACCTTAACATGCGCAGATGAAGGCATGTAACGTAAAACACAAAAATGCGTAGCGTCCAACTGTAAATTAGGCTGAAAAACCAAACATGCGGTGTGTCTCAAAACATTTGGGTCATGACCTTTTTTAACAAAACGTTTAATGACTTTACTAAATACAGTTGTAAAATTGCCATGACCCAAAATCTTACGAAATTGTAAACCACATCCCCATAAAAAACAGGTTTTGATTTACCTTCCCGCAGAAGTGTCTTTAAATTGCTATTGTATTTCAAGACCAAATCTGAATTACGATAGCAAAATTTAGCGCAGTATTTACATAATTTATAATAACTGAAGCCCCGTTGAAGAAATTTATTTGTGATATATAGGTTATGTTCATTGAAATCCTCAACATGACTACACGCTCTTGCATTGCAAACAGAATTAACTGAGAAATATATATCCCATAGCCTAGGGTACATCCCCATCCAAATGGGGGAAATTTACAATACTAAAATAAAAATCATACCTCTTGTCATAAATTTCGGTATGTATAAAAGTATAGAGAGATGTAAATCTAGAAATGGTCCAGTAGTATCCGAGTTGTTAGTCTTGTTTAATTGCAGCTCCACCAAATATCATCCACCAATAAGAGTGGCTTTTTAAAATTCCTTACGGAAGAGATTACACGTGTAGCCGTTTAAATTTATTTCTTGAACTGAAGTGGAAGTTAAAGAACACATGTGTATTTGTTAGCAGCAGGAGGAAACTGTTTTTTTTTTGTTTTGTTTTTAATAAAGTGTTTTTCTAACCATTGTTACAACACAAAGTAAAATAAAAATCATAACAAATTATTTATTCAGCACTGAAACTGAAATTCTAAATTTAAAAGAAATACTGGAAACATGTCTTCCCATTCGATAATGTATGGTCTATAACGTATTGCATGTATACCGAGGTGCGGTGGCCTAATGGATAAGGCACCTGACCTGTAATCGGAAGGTGGAAGGTTCGGGACGGGACTTGTTACTAAAAAATGAGACCGGTTGGTGAGCCGTAAGTTAGTAAATAATGTTTACCAATTGCTTATGCCTACCTGCATGGTGCCTGGAATATTAAAATAGCAATCGAGAAGTAATGTTGTTCAATGTATGTAGATGTAACATAAGCCAAACTGGCTGACCCTGTCAGTAGAGGTGATACTATGATAATTAACACTTTACTATATATCATAATGTTCTGATAGTTGTTAAACTGTTTCAAAATTTGCCGTTGATTGTGACTCAAAGCAAAGCATTTTAGGTTATAACCCCGATATATTGCCAAAAAAGGAGTAGACTCGGTTTGATTGAGTCTATTCATGAGAGGTAATAAAATGTGCAACACCTCTCACGCCGTCTGGCAACGGCTTAAGCGAAACTCTATTCCACATATATTGTACAAAATCCATGATCCCAAAGGATTAGAAAATATAACAACACTGAATCCAAGTATGGAGAGACATTTTACATAAAACCTAAAATCATTACACTTAAAAACGTATACAGTAACGTTATAATATGGTTTAATTGGTCATGGAGGCTAACACACAGTCTGACAAAGAGATCTGTTTTTTTTATGATAAAAGCATTCGGCAATAATTTTTTTCTGGTAATCACAACTGTTTTACTATCGATTTTTATATTTCCCGGGAAGTATTTGTTTTCATTTAGGAAGTTCTGAAATCTAGGAATTTAAGTATTGAATATTTTTTTTTTCGGAAATTTGAAATATTTTCAACGATGCAAATAACTAAAAACCTTTTTTTAAGGATACCATGTTATATTCTTTAATACCGTGCATCTTTTTAATAAAACAAGTCAAAACTGGTGATTCTATTTCCTGGACGGAAAACAAGTTACTATAATTAGTAATAACTTTCCCGTTTCTGAAGTAGGGAATATCCTATTGACTGACTTAACGAACGATATGTTTCCCCTAGGTTCACCTTATTTCAAATATTTTTTTTTTTACATACGCAAAAAGACATCTGCTTTTGTAGATAACACTGAAGATGAATCTCACAAAGGACTAAGTATCCCACTGAAATGCTCATCTGTTGATGGAATGAGATATGTACTAGACACACTGAAAAACGAAAAGACCACAAATAGGCTGAATATCATTGCCGAAAAGATATCAATGGAGCTAAAGGAAACTGTGTCGATAAATATGACCCCTGATTTGTTGGAATTTAGAGATGTATTTGACGAAACAGGTACTGTTATTAATCTTTTTTGCACACCTGACTGACGTTTCTGATGATTGTATCTATGCAGGAAAAACCCATTTGGCACCCCATGCCAGAGGACTCTACTGCTGATATTGGCAACTAACAATTCTTGCATTGATTATGTATTGTTTTTATTAAATTTGATACAAGTCAAATGCCTTGATAGGTGGTCTTCTTTCCTTCAAATCAAGGTTTTTACGTTAAGGCATAAGGTTACGCTACAAAAAAGATAAAACTAAATCTGGACTTAGATGTTGTATGTCATTTACAAGACATAAAGTTGTTATTGACGTCAACGAAAGTATTTCGCTAGCTCTATTTGGTCTTTGATATAGTACAATACGGTCTGCAAGAGAAATTGTCAAGCACCGGTTGTAGATACAGATATAATATATCTTTTTTGAGGCTATATAAGCAGAGACCCGTTACCGCCAAAACATTGACCTTCGAACCTGATATTGCTATTTGCATTTACAACTATTGACAAATCATGATAATTTCGACAAACTTATATTCCTTTATTATCATTCAGACATAATAATTATACTTTTGCATAGTCCTTAGCTGGAAAAGATATCGGGACTTGTTATAGAGGGAGATATTAAGTTCAAAAAGTGACGTTAAACATAGTCTTGAAAATGAAACGCCACAGTAATTAAGCTAGTTCCTGGATGGTTAAACGTCTATCATTTAACGGAAAACAAATACATTAAGAGCTTATTTTCGTAGGATTTCTCCCGTATTTGACAGTTTGGTAATATGTTTTAAGACTAGCTTTGGTTATAAAGCATTGCGAAAAGTCTTTCAGCTTAGAATGTTTTCTACAATATGTTAGTTCCTACAGATTCAGAGGGATCAGGCTCTGATGGTATTATTGTAGACGAAGTGGACAAAGCGGAGGATAAATATTCAACTGAAAAAGAATTGAAGCTACAGAAACTTGATACAAATAGAAAAGAATTTGAACATTCACCGGTAAAACATTTAGATATAAATTTTTATTGAAATGCTCTGTAAATTATTCTTTAAAGGTTACCTTAAACAAAGTCGCAGGATTAGCTTTTGCAATAAGATAGTCTTCAGAATCTGTCTTCAAATTTTCAAAATCGTATAATTTTATATACCGACACAATATTACTTTCATTCATCAACTTTACAAAAATAACTTTACACAAATGGTCTTTGTCTTACCTTCTACAAATATTATTCAAATTATATTGATTTGTCATGACAGATGGCCGCCAGGGCGAATTGTAACTTTTCCCGTATGTACATATTGGAAACTTTAGAACTATTCCTGTCAGAAACAGAAGACCCAATTTTAAAACAGTTTTACACAAATATGTCTTGGGTGATGTTTTATGAAATACATACAAATTATTCTGTTTTGTCAAAACGGCCGCTAGGGTCCGTTTGTCCGTCCGTCGTCAGCAAATTTTTTGAACGACATCTCCAAACCACTGAATTGTTTATGATGAAACTTTACACAAATGTGATCTGATATGATTTTTGCCTTGTTTACTTATACAATTTCCTTTTACTGCACATTAACAGTCAGAGGTATAACGGAACAAAAGTCTTTTCAACTACTCATGAGGAGCCACTATAAGTGTGTTTAGCAAACTTGCGCAAAAAAATTTGCATAAAACATTTCTCAAATTGTTTCATATTATTATGCTTCGTTTTAATTATAAAAAACGCATTATTCTCACAAAATGATCTGATCTGGGGCCGTATTCGTAAAGCATCTTAAGTATAAGTATAAGAAATTGATTATTTACTTAAGTATTACTTAGGTTAGAAATTTATTTTACTTAAGTATATTTGTTATTCATAAATCAACTTAATAAGTAATTCATGTTTTTTATTGTGGACGAAAACATTAAAAAACAACATTAATTTCAGACAGATACAACATGCACAATTATGTTTGAAGTGCTTTTATCTGAAAACACCACTTCAATCGTACGCACAACGCTATTTTATGTTCTGACTTAAGTAATTTCTTACGTATCTTAAGTTTTAGCTGTTTTATGACTAGAACTTAAGTTTTTACTTAAACTTAAGTTGAAATCACCACAAACTTAAGTAAAATCTTAAACTTAAGTCAAAACTTATACTTAGATGCTTTATGAATACGGCCCCTGTTCTTGTTTTGTTAAACGTTTGTTCTGTATCTTACCTTTAAAAGTTTTGAAATAACTAAGCACAAACCAAGTTAATATTAATAATGAGAGGACATGCAGAAAGCAACCTCTGGAATCATTTTTATACATAATTAAGCATAGACAAATTAATGTTAGAGACCTTTATCATTATGTGACGATAAACAGCATCAACTGTTTTGCCGCACTAATTAAGAGATGATAAGCGATGTTTATATAGTAAATGCAGGGATAGTCTTCTCTGTTATCTGTCTTCTTTCGAAATTTAATTCAGGTTGTATGTAGGCTTTTCATCATCCATACTCGTCTTTCAAAACTTTTATTATATCTTGAAGTCATTCTTGTTAACACCAAAGCTACGTCGTATGACGGTATATATATATATAATAGAAAATATTAAAAGTTACTGGTAGACAGAAATACAGATAGAGGAAACCCATTGGATGTTTTTCTTTTTTATTTATTTTATATATATATATATATATATATATATATATATATATATATATATATATATATACATACATACAATTATTTGACATTTTGAACTTCAGACTATTTGTACAGATGAAACAGTGAAAAGTACATGTGAGAAAGAGGAAGATTCAACCTTACTTCGAGGTATGCCGTTCGGTTAAAAAGTTCATTACTAGTACCCCAGAGGAATCATAGTATATAAATGTGTCAAGATTCTCAATGAATTCAGTTATCACCCTTGTTCATTGTCTACATGCATCACTGATCTCTGTTGTGAAATTGTTCAATAGCGTATCATATTCAAAAAGAGTAGAACAATTATTTTTTATCTTTTAAACATTATTACAATATGTATTATGCCATATGTAATTATGCCATTCACAAATAGGAGTATGAAAATATATTCTGTCTGAATACATGGTAATGTCAAATAGATACAAGATACAAGATACAGGATACAAGAATCTTTATTTCACGTCGGATAAAGTAAACATTAGCTCATGAGCTATTTCCCGACAAACAAAGGAAACAGAAATTAACAAAAACATAAAGCGGCTAAAAAGAAAGATAAGCGAAAGTTAGGCATATTAAAACATAAATTAAATGACAGCGGTTAAGAATGGCATGGTAATATAGTTATAAGAAACTTACATACATAGCACATATAAGCACAAACCTGTAAAAAAGTACATAATTAAAAGGGGAATGACATACATATAATACAGTACATAGTAAGTTTATTGCATAGAAGGTGCTAATCTTGGCAGCAGCTATATATAAAGACAATTAAAAGGCAAAAGAAATTTTAAAGGCTTCTTTAAGATTTGGTGAATGCTAGTAGCAAATTTACTTAGGTTGATGTAGCCCTTAGCACCTTCCTCTAGATAGTATAAAAGAAAGCACATAAAAGACTAGGTTTAAAGCACATTGAAGACTATGTTAAAAAACATGAACAAACCAGGTTTAAAACATCAACAAACAACAGTACACTGTCCCTACTGCAAACCAGATCACTTGGCTCTTACTGACATTCGAATGTCTAATCTGCCCAGCTAGTGTACTCGTCCAGCTGACAACAGGTAGGCTTCTCTATGGCAAATAGAAAAAAGCACAAAGGCCATCAGTGACTGGCAACTGGGAACAAATATACAACGTTTATTATCTTGGTGTGTAATTGTAACATAACTACAATTTAGAGGCGAAATGGTTATTCAACAGTTAAGAGAGTATCTACTTGTTATGTTTTACTTTTTAAATTAGCTCCAGTCGAAAACAAAAATAGTGTCATTCTATAGATTAACAGATTTAAAAGATTTTTAAGATTAATTTTTTATCATTTTACGCAGATGCATATCATAAACTAATTATTGTATTCATTTGTATTTGTTTTGTATTCTTTTCATCTTGTAAACATCACTGCAGGCAACATTTTTTGACAGTTTGTTGATACGTATTAAGACTAGCTTTTGTTTCAAAATATTGCAAAAAGTATTTTAGTACAATAAATAAGTTCCTGCAGATTCAGAGGGATCAGACTCTGGTGGTATTGATGCAGATAAAGTGGGTAAAGCCGGGAAAAGATATTCATCTGCAAAAGAACGGGAAAATCAGAAACTTGATGCAGATAGAAAAGCAGCGAAACATCCATTGGTAAAAGTATTCAGATAGATTTTTATATTGAAATAATGTATGTAAAAGTATTCAGATAGGTTTTTATATAGAAATAATGTATCATCCCTTTAAGGGTAAAGCTCACCTAGCCAAAGTTGCAAAAAATAGTCTTTACAATCTGTCTTTAAAATCTTTAACGTCGTGTCCTTTAATATATCGATACACTATCTACTACTTTCATTTATTAAGTGTACATGGTGCTTGTATAACTCTAAGGCAATGGCCTCTTTTTAAGTAACTGATGTTAACACATTTATGTTAATATTTTCTTATTCCATTGTATCATAGATAATACAGATAAGTACTGTAACAAAAATCCCCGAAAAAGATTTTTTACCAGTTGGTGTTGATTTTGAGAGGACATGCAGAAAGCAAGCTTTGAAATGTTTTTCACATAATCCAGAATAACCAAATCAATGTTAGAGACCTTATCATTATGTTGCGACAAGGAAAATGCAACCTTTAGTCCAATAAGTTAATAGATGATAAGCAATCTTTCTGCAGTAAATGCAGAGACAGTTTGTCTGTCTTCTTTCGTCTTTAATTCAGGTAAATATAATAAGCAGGCTTTTCATCGTCCATACTCATCTTTCAAAACTTTAATCATAATTAGATTTATTAAGCCATTCTTGCCAACACCAAAGCTACGTCATACATGTATGACATCGCGTGTAAATATATGATTGATTTGACTTTGACCGTTTGAATTTCAGGCCATTTGTACAGATGAAACAGAAAAAAGCAAATGTGATCAAGAGGAAGATTCGACTTTACTACCAGGTATGCCGTTCTGTTACAAAGAGGAATCATAGGCTATAAATGTGTCTAGATTTTCAATGAATTAAAGGGTTAAACCACTCTTGTTCATTGTCTACATTGTGCCCTGTTGTAATATTGATCAGTAGCGTTTCATATTGAAAAAGTAAGAGTAGCACAATTCTTTTTATCTTTTTAACATTATTACAGTATGTATTATCTCATATATAATTATGCCATTCACCAGTATGCTAATGAAAATATATTCTGTCTGAATACATCATACAATAGTTATTATCTTGGTGTGTAATTGTAACATAAGACTATAATTTAGAGGAGAAATGGTTATTCAACAGTTTAGAGAGTATCTACTCGTCATGTTTTACTTTAGTTCTGGTGGAATAATAGCGTCCATGGATTAATATATTTTAAATATTTTCCAGATTAATTTTCACCGTTTTCACGCAGATGCAGATAATGAACTGATAGTTTTATTCATTTTGTATGGTTTTGTATTCTTTAAGATTTGTATGCACCATTGGAGTCAAAGAAATGTTTTACAGTTTGGTAATATGTACTAAGGTAGTTCTGCTCGTTTGGATCGATTTTTTATACAATGTAGAATTTGATTGAATTCTGATTTTTCAAAATTTCAGAAAATACGTAGAAATTTCAGTAAATAAAAACGCTAGAGTTATGTGCTTGATTTTTTGCTAGACTGATTTGAAAGTTTTGGACCGCACGCAATATTCTATAACGGGAGTATATAGGAAAATCATAACTTTCATAACATTTTCGCGAATAGAAAGTTTTCTACAATGTAGATTTTGATGAAACTTCTCACAGTTGTAAATAAACACATGGCCTATACTTTGGTGAAATAAAATGTATAGCTCCGTGTGCTTATTATTGAGATTATTTGACCATTATTAAAGTAAACTGGACATTTCTCGCTAATTTTAAGCCATTATACTGAGTTTTTTTAACGTGTCTATAATTCTATATTTGGGCTTAAGAAATATAGCAACAGTGTCACTGAAATAGATTTACTCAAAGGTTTCGATTAAATCATAAATTATCTTCATTTCCGTACGCCAAATCCAGGCTTTATTCTACGTTTTCCGGATAAATGACGTTACGCCATCACTTCCGGTTTATCAAAGTCAACAACTACCTTAAGACTACCTTTTGTTTCAAAATACTGAAAAAAGCCTTTTAGTTAAGAATGTTCCATAAAAAAAGTAAATTCCTTCAGATTCAGAGGGAGCGGGCTCTGGCGGTACTGATGCAGATAAAGCGGACAAACTAGAGGACAGATATTCATCTAAAAAAGAACGTGATAATCAGAACCTTGATACAAATAAAAAAGCAGCGGAACATCCACAGGTAAAGCCATTCAGAAACCTTTTTTACACTGAAATGGTGTATTGTCCTTTTAGGATAAAGCTCACCCTAAACAAAGTCACAGGTTGAGAGCTATTAACATAATAATAACATAGTCTTTGCTGTCTGTCATCAAATATGCAACATCATATACTTTTAAATATTGACACAATACTACTTTCAATTATTTACAATAGTGCTTGTATAGCCAAAAGACAATGTCTCTCTCTGACAGATATTCGTGTATAATTATTTTCTTTTTCCATTGAATCATAGATACTACAGATAAAGTAAGTAATATAAAATCGCTTCTTTGCTTAAAACGTTGACCCACTAGACGATTTGTTACATAACTGTGTAAAATACATTTTCGCCTTTTTATTTATATTATATCTGTTGACTGCACTGACGAGCCGCCAGAGCAAATACAGAACAAAAATATTTTCTTCACATGATTCTTCTTCACTTCACTTAGCAAAACAAAATCATGTCGTCTTCTCAGGAACTGATCTGAGGACGCTAACCAAACAAGGTCAGAAACATCGTTTCCTGATCTTTTCAAATGTTTTGCTTGTCTCCCTTTCTTCACTTTGGGTACACCAAGGTTAATAATAGAACGAGTTGAAAAGAAACAAAGTTTCAGCACAAATCGTTTTAACTGTGTTAAAATTGATCTGCTTACTGCACACGGAAAAGTATACACAAAACATTGTCTCGAACACGTTTTGCTGGATATTTTACAAATTAGGTAGGAAGCGTGAAACCTATCATTATCTTGCTTAGCTGCATGTTTCAAGTCGATCTTCCTACAGGTTTAACTGCATGCATTGGTCTTAGATGTGTAATAAAAGACCATCTTGTTTTCTGTTAGCGATCATTTTATTCTAAGCAGCGCTTGAACATTATCATAGGCAAACAGAAAAAGCATTACGACTGAATGTTTGCGTCCTTACATACACAATTTCGTTTAAAATCTCCAACGTTTTTAAATAATCCATTTCGTTACAGAAGGGGTATGTGATGAGTATAACTAATGAAGCTGTGCAGTCTCTAAGCATTGAACTGTGAATTAACTAGAAGCCTCAGCTGCAAAAAAAGTTATTACATTCCTCCACCACTTTAAACGATAATGTGACACTTGTGTTAAGAATGTTATCTTCGAAAGGGTTTTTAGATATCCATCAGAAGAATGGATAGTAAGACATATGATTACCATATTAGGACAACTTACAGGCAGCTTAAAATTGTCTATGTTGTTTAAATTTTAAAGTGAATGCCATACGAGTATATCAAAGAATAATTGTTTGTTCTATACCTTATAGCCCCTGAAAATGTTTTCAAATAGCTAAGCACTAACCAATTGAATGTTGATTATAATGAGATGATATACAGAAAACGACAGATATAAGGGTTGAATAACTGATCACAAACAAGTAAATGCTTTTTATAATGAAATACTATATATTATGACTTTTTGAATTTAAGACTATTTGGACAGATGAATCTGAAGAAAGTACATCCGGCGATGAGAATGATTTGGACTTTTATCTAGGTAAGTCATTTACCTAACAATTATATCGGACAGGTCTTGATACCAGAACAATTACTCGCTGACTTAAGATGTAGGGCCATGATTCGGAAAAAAGTCATCAAATTATAGAAAGAAAGCAATGTTTTACATGAAAAGTTAACCGAATATAAATCATTTTTATTATTCTACGAAACCATTGCCAATTTACTCATATATGCATCGAGTTCCGGAAAGGGATTGCATGAAGGGGTCACAGCTCAGCGCCTTTAAAAACTCACCATTTTTAGCTCACCTGTCACATAGTGACAAGGTGAGCTTTTGTGATCACGCAGCGTCCGTCGTCCGTCGTCCGTCCGTCCGTGCGTCCGTGCGTCCGTCCGTAAACTTTTGCTTGTGACCACTCTAGAGATCACATTTTTTGTGGGATCTTTATGAAAATTGGTCTGAATGTTCACCTTGATGATATCTAGGTCAAGTTCGAAACTGGGTCACGTGCCTTCAAAAACTAGGTCAGTAGGTCTAAAAATAGAAAAACCTTGTGACCTCTCTAGAGGCCATATATTTCACAAGATCTTCATGAAAATTGGTCAGAATGTTCACCTTGATGATATCTAGGTCAAGTTCGAAACTGGGTCACGTGCGGTCAAAAACTAGGTCAGTAGGTCTAAAAATAGAAAAACCTTGTGACCTCTCTAGAGGCCATATATTTCAAAATTTCTTCATGAAAATTGGTCAGAACGTTTACATTGATGATATCTAGGTCAAGTTCGAAACTGGGTCACGTGCCGTCAAAAACTAGGTCAGTAGGTCAAATAATAGAAAAACCTTGTGACCTCTCTAAAGGCCATATTTTTCATGGGATCTGTATGAAAGTTGGTCTGAATGTTCATCTTGATGATATCTAGGTCAAGTTCGAAACTGGGTCACGTGCGGTCAAAAACTAGGTCAGTAGGTCTAAAAATAGAAAAACCTTGTGACCTCTCTAGAGGCTATATATTTCATGAGATCTTCATGAAAGTTAGTCAGAATGTTCACCTTGATGATATCTAGGTCAAGTTCGAAAGTGGGTCATGTGCCTTCAAAAACTAGGTCAGTAGGTCAAATAATAGAAAAACCTTGTGACCTCTCTAGAGGCCATATTTTTCATGGGATCTGTATGAAAGT
The DNA here is from genome assembly GCF_021730395.1 of Mercenaria mercenaria. Lineage (NCBI taxonomy): Eukaryota > Metazoa > Mollusca > Bivalvia > Venerida > Veneridae > Mercenaria > Mercenaria mercenaria. The sequence continues at coordinate 23,778 of NW_026463403.1, forward strand.
TGGTCTGAATGTTCATCTTGATGATGTCTAGGTCTAGTTCAAAAGTGGGCCACGTACCATCAAAAACTAGGTCAGTAGGTCAAATAATAGAAAAACCTTGTGACCTCTCTAAAGGTCATATTTTTCATGGGATCTGTATGAAAGTTGGTCTGAACGTTCATCTTGATAACATCTAGGTCAAGTTCGAAACAGGGTCATGTGCATTCAAAAACTAGGTCAGTAGGTCTAAAAATAGAAAAACCTTGTGACCTCTCTAGAGGCCATACTTGTGAATGGATCTCCATAAAAATTGGTCAGAATGTTCATCTTGATGATATCTAGGTCAAGTTCGAAAGTGGGTCAAGTGCCGTCAAAAAGGAGGTCAGTAGGTCAAATAATGAAAAAAGGTTGTGACCTCTCTAGAGGCCATACCCTTGAATGGATCTTCATGAAAATTGGTCAGAATGTTCACCTTGATGATATCTAGGTCAAGTTTGAAACTGGGTCTCGTGCCTTAAAAAACTAGGTCAGTAGCTCAAATAATAAAAAAACCTTGCGACCTCCCTAGAGGCCATATTTTTCATGGGATCTGTATGAAAGTTGGTCTGAATGTTCATCTTGATGATATCTAGGTCAAGTTTGAAACTGGGTCAACTGCGGTCAAAAACTAGGTCAGTAGGTCTAAAATTATTAAAATCTTTTGACCTCTCTAGAGGCCATATTTTTCAATGGATCTTCATGAAAATTGATCTGAATGTTCACCTTGATGATATCTAGGTCAGTTTCGAAACTGGGTCACATGCGGTCAAAAACTAGGCCAGTAGGTATAAAAATAGAAAAACCTTGTGACCTCCCTAGAGGCCATATTTTTCATGAGATCTTCATGAAAATTAGTGAGACTGTTTACCTTGATAATATCTAGGTAAAGTTCAAAACAGGGTCACGTACCTTCGAAAACTAGGTCAATAGGTCAGATAATAGAAAAACCTTGTGACCTCTTTAGAGGCCATATTTTTCAATGGATCTTCATGAAAATTGGTCAGAATTTTTATCTTGATAATATCTAGGTCAAGTTCAAAACTGGATCACATGAGCTCAAAAACTAGGTCACTATGTCAAATAATAGAAAAAACAACGTCATACTCAAAACTGGGTCATGTGGGAAAAGGTGAGCGATTCAGGACCATCATGGTCCTCTTGTTAAAAAAGCTGTTACATTTGATGCATTAGGTAAAACATCTTTTTTGACAATTGTTTACATTTATTTCTTTACAAATGACATTCTTATTTAAAGGGGGACAACTCCTTTAGAATATTTTAAGTATCCAACTCGGCGGTACAGAACAGTAAAACATGTATTGGACAGATAAGTTGTTGGCCAAGATATTGTTCATTTCCTAAAAACCTCTAATATTTTGTGATATACTGCTAAACCTTGAGAGATCAAATTTATTGGTTGTCTACACAACTGAGCTTTATTCTGTGTTTTATATTCCGAACATGAGTAAAATTTTATTTATATCTTTTGAACGTATCATTTTACAATATTTGTATCCCTCGAAAAAGGAAGTTGTAAGCGGGTATACTATTTTCAGGTTTTCTATCTGCCGTCTGTCTCTCCGTCCGTCCGTAGACAACACAAACATTGTGCGCACCATCTCATCTCTCCTCATCTCCTTGACACGATGTTATGAAACTTTACACATATGATTACTAACAATACTAATTTGCATGAGAAGAAATAAATGCAGAGTTATCGGATTTTTTTGTTACTAAGCTATATGCGTAGACACAATCTTGTGCCCACTTCACACAAATGATCAGCAGCAACAGTAATTGTGCATTGGGCATATAAGATACTTTGCAGACTTATTGGAATTTGTTTTTTGTTACTATACTATATACATAATATACACAATATTGTGCGCACAACCTGTCTTCATCCCCTTGGCACACTTAAATGAAATTCACACAAGTGATCAGTATCAATAGTAGTTATGCATTGTACATGTTAGGTTCTTTCAGAATAATGCAGAGTTGCGGGACTTTGTGTTTATTTACTAAACTATATACATAAGTCCACATATAAAATTGTACATATACATACATACATACATACATACATACATACATAAATAAATACATACATACATACATACATACATACATACATACATAAAGCATTCATCACATTAAGTTATAGCTATAGTTTGTGGTTTACCGTTGAAATAAAATTATTGTTTTGAGTTCAGATGCGAAGCAATTATATCACGAAGGTGCAGCCCTTCTAACATGTCTAAACAACAAACAATCATTTCATTCGAGAGGAAATCACTGCTTGATATATAATTTTCTATTCTAACACGTCATCAGAGATTCTTTTATGTACATACTTGGCGACATTTACAATATATTTGTTTTGTGTGGTTTTCTTTTCCAATGCTCTATCATGACGTTTGTCATGAGATAACTTTAAAGTGCATGCAATAAACAAGCTTCATAATCTGGTTGCGCACTTTAAAAATACGCTTTAAATCTAAAGTTTGTGACATTTGGCTTTTTGTTTTAGTATCCAACAGTTTAGTGAGTATCTACTTGTCGTGCTTTACTTCAGTAAAGTGCTTTACTTAAGTCAGTGAGAGTCGCCATGCCTTAAAAGTGTTTAAGATATAGAAATAATTCCGAAATATTATGTTCTATAAACATTTGTACTCTAAGTCGACATCAGTTACGGAAATTTGTCTTTTATCATTAATTAACTTATTTTACTCACGTCATTCTATTGCATTAAGCGTTGTTTATTTTACACAGACCCACAATTTATTCATAAATACTTTTGTTATCAAATTAGCATAAATACCACACATAGGGGTCAAATTTGTAGACCCCAGAGTCATAACTTTTAGTTTAATCTACCTCGCTAAAAGAGTGGTCACTGAAATCATTACCAAAATATTTTTTAGGAATTTTATCTATTTATTCTATAGCCGCAACTCTACTATTTGGCATAACTAGTGAAATGTTTAAGTGACCATTAAGTGTAACTGGTGACGTAATTAACTTAAGCTTTCATTTTCTTAGATATTACGAGTATTGTCGCTTGCTGACTTACTCTTTGAATTTTTTTTTCATATTTATATTTTTCAGATTCTCTTTATTACATTTATTATGAAGGTTTTATGTTGCAAATAAAAAATATGGCGGATATAATGTACCGACCAATACATTACATATATTAATATGTGACAATTATTTCGTCTGAGGCATATATCTTTGTGACATATAAAATCATAGCAAAATGTATCACAATTGAACAGTATACAGTAAGTAAAATACACCTACATATAATTTGAGAAAACAATCTGTAAAAATAGTCCTTTGAATGTACGGTTTGAACCTACAACCTTGTTCCAGTCTCTAGTATGAGATAACTCCCACGCCAATAACCTGACAACGATATCGAACTTTATATTATACAAATGTAACATCACTTTACAAAAATGATTATTTCGTTACCTATAAATACAGGCTCTATCTCTTTTTGGTGAAGAGTCGAAGAGGGAGCTTAGGATACTTCTGAGGATTCACTTATGGCTTGATGTATAAAAGAAAAGTAATTCAATCATTCAAATGGTTAAAACGGTCAGAATGGATCATTTGAAGTCGATATTAAAAAAATCAATCCGGGGATGTCCCGTATCCCCATCAACACAAACGTTTAAATAATAAATATTTTGAAAAATATGTTTTTGGTGGCCTAACTATAGTAAAGGAACCAGCGTGGGAGCCATCTTGTCTAGTCGAGTAAACTAGTTAGATAGGTTTTTAAGCACTAATGTTTTACTTGGCAGGTTTAAATTAAAGCTGGTTTCTGTCTAAATTTCATTGTTTGTGTATATTTTTGACAGTTTGGTAGAAACATATGGAGAGGAGGTTGTATTTGGTGAAGTTAAGCTCAGTTTTAGTATGAGTAGTACTTCCAGATCACAGTAGTGTGATTTTGATGTGATTTTACATTAAGCAAATGCGACAAGAGATATTTCTCTTAGAAGATGCATGACCCCTATTTGCTCTTCCTTTATCGTCAGTTTTATCCTAACTCCTAAAAATGAAGTAAGGATTTGTTCTCTAAAATTGGTCTAGCTATATTTGGTAGCTCATTAAAAATGTCAGTTTTATGTAGATTTAAGAAATACTATTTTTGCTAGTTTGACCTGGTGTTGTCTAAATATTTCTGGCATCAAGAAAAGCCCCAGACCCGGAACCACTTTACATTCTAAAATAAATCTCCTAATACCGTATACACTTTAAATACATCAGAAGTTCTATTATTTATTATCAGATATATATTCTCGTTCAACACAGTACTTCTGTCAAATATGGCACTCATTTACAACCACCTAACCTTAGCCCTTTTGTATATTTTATAACGTTTTACATTTATATCGGTCCCGCGTGGTTCATTTTATTTAATTTTGTAGGCAGAATGATATTTAGCGGAATGCAGTTATTCATTAAAAGCGTCTTTGGAAAAGAAACAAGTAAAACAGTTATTAATTATTTCAAAAATATAGAAACAAATTAGAAACGTTGTTATAGAAATTATTTTATTAAAACTTAGACGTCAAATACAAGAAGACGCTGAAAGGTTGTGATGTACAGAAACTTTTAGTTTTGGTTCAGTCAGTAGAAAACATTGATGTTAATGGCAAAGTTTACCTTTTTGATACCAGAAAGCAAATATGAGAATTCCATCTGCAAAAAGAGCTTCTTGACCTGCCAAAAGCATAACAGGGGCGCCGGGCAGTTTTCCCTTTTTATGTACATCTGAATAAATATGTGAAAATTTGACCTACCTTTTAGCTAAGTAAGAGTGATCTGCATGATTATTCATCAGGGGTAAAGATATTTGACTGATGTATGCGTATGAGGGTGATTTACAAGTTTTGCTTTGGCCGGCCAAATTTCAAAAATGGATACATACTAAAAATAATAGTATCTTCATATAACCTTTTAAATGACATCATTATTTTGTATTATCGGTTGATTATGTTTAACGTACCCACGATAGATTTGAAATATTTTTGTCATAAATTTGTCATGAACTCGACACAAAATTGCAAACTCCAGGATTACACTTCCATTTAGTGAATACTTTTATATAGAAATGGCTTAAATAAAGAAATATCCGTGGTAGGGATAAAAATAGAAAATATTCAATGTATTCTATGGAGGTTTTGCCGATAAGAATTAAAACGGAGTGGTCAAATGGTTTGATATTCAGATATTGTTTTCTTTAAACATTTCTCTACTATTAAGTGGAACTAAAAAGATGGATCCTCACGACAGATGTACTTGTAAATTTACATTTTACCTTTTGTATGAAATATTTAAATGCGAAACTGTACGTCAATTTACGCCATTCCTTATTTCTTTTCAAGTAATAGAAACGTATGTTTTGCAGCAAATTAAAGATGAGTAATGAAGAAAACCTGATTAACGAGATACGAAATACGTTGCAGACAAAATTTAGAATTTACTTAAAATAACATTTCGAACGTAGACAGGACAGGAGTATCTTTCGTTTAAAAAACCTAGTAACATAATGATGTAGTGGTTTAATTCAACGAATAAAAGCATGTGTGTTTATGTCAATAAATAGGTTGTATATGAACAATAAGTAGATGATTAAATCGTGATGTTTCACTGTGCTTTTTTATTGCCCGTAAATAATAAAAACATGACGTTTCACTGCGCTTTGAATTTGCATATATCTATATCATATATTAAAGTTATGAGCTGTTTTCGTTAAAAGTTTATTGGTTGGACTAAATGTAAGACTGATTTAAGCGTACATTTGCTGTTAGTAGTTGACCTATAATAACATTAAGCCATTTTGAGTTTGTGGGCCAATTCGGCACTTTTTTATCATGCGAATATGGCTGTCCGTTAACAAACGATGAACAAGGAAAGCATTGATGTAAACATCAAAGGGCGCCATGTAATTAAAGGAGAAACAGGTTAAGATTCATCCTTCAAAAACAGTAGTAAGAAATTCACAAAATATATATTAAGTCAACGCAATCAATACAGAAAAACAGAGAAGAACATTGTACAGGAATGTAATATTATGCAGTTTAAAATTTAAAGAATTGTGAAAATTTCAAAACTTGTTTCAAGTTTACTGTGACTTAGAATGTTGATAAATACCACGCGCTAAAAAAACCGAATTTACTTACTTTTTTGCAAAATAATGACAAAATAGTATCTGATGGAAATTGAAATATTTATGCTGACATTTTATTTTGATATTCATCTAATTTACTACCTTCTCCTGAGATATAGACCATTCCTTTTGAAGGGACAATCGTTTATTGTTTCCAAATATTGCATAACATCATCAAAACTGCGACACCGGAGCTATAATTTAGCATCTATAAAGTACGTAAATGATCATTTCTTAAAGAGTCTTTCGTACGAGCTTTAATTAGTATGTACTAACGAAACAGGTTCGGAATTTAGCATATGTTCAATGACCGCTCACTCCTCATAGCAAAACAATACATTGAAAATTATCGTTTTTTTCCCAATCCATACTGCGGGTAATTTATTTACACCTTTTCAAAATGAAATCATCCACAAAACGCAACGTCCAAACAGTAATAGTGTACTTTCGTATATTCTAGAGTTTGAAAATGTTATAACAATAATTTCAACGCATTTTTGACAGAAGACCGGATAAATATATGCGCCGCCAGGTGGCGCTCCTTAAAGGATATGTAGACTCAAAACGCCTTAATATTTTTGCCGAAAGGAAAACAAGAGATGTTTGTACAAAATGACCTAATATCAATCTTATATCACATATTTTGAAAGTTTTGTATGAAACCTGCGAACAGCCTCAAGTTTTATTGGTAACGCCACTAAGTTTGTTTTTTACTATTTAGATGTAATGAAATATATATTGCATGCGGACCTACGCTACGCATTTTCGATACTCGTTACTTTTCTGATTAATTTTGCCTCCTGTCTGTTTCACTTTTTCCTTATCACAGATGATATGAAGATAATGTTTTGTAAATTAAAGAGTGGCAGATTTGTTTTGTTGATTTTAACATCGCACTGACACAATTATAGGCCATACGAGGGCTTTCCACCATAGATGGCACACATAATTCCCATACATACAAAAAACGTATATTAATATGTCAGTTTTTTTCATACTCGTTTATGACATACATATAAATGTAACATCACTTTACAAACATGATTATTTCGTGACCAAATTATTTCGCGGCCTGCAAACACTGGCTCTGCTTCTTTTTAGAGATATCTAGTCATATGATTGGGCGGTTACTGAAATAATTATCAAAATATTTGATAGGAATTCAATCTTTTTATTGCATAGCCTCAAATCGATAACCTGGCTTATTCAGCGTTTTCTAAAGAATTTATTAATTTGTTGATTTTTTTGTCGCACCTACACATTTATAGGTCATATTGCCTTTTTCAAGGTTTTATGGTAAATGAAGACCCCAGGTTCCCTTTCGTGCATTTTTTTTCCATCACGAGCAAGAACCTGGGTAGAACCACCGACCTTCCGTAAACCAGCTGGATGGCTTCCACATGTAAAGCATTCAACGCCGCAAGTGATGCTCAAACCTACATTAATGTGGAGCAAGTAATTTGAAGTCATCGATCTTAACCACTCGGCCTGGGAGGCCTACCTGTATTTTCTGTTTAAAGACAACATGTTTAAGTGACTCTTAAGTATAACTGATGACGTAACTTACTTCGGAGAAACACTTATAAAAATGAATCTGCCGACTGCACCGTTCGAATCAACAACCTTCTTGTAGACTCTAGTATCAGATCCTCAAGCTCAAATAGAGACAAATTTCAATTTGATGGCCTCTATCTAAAACGTTTGCAGAAAATTCATTACAGCATTAATTTTGATTAAAAAACCCATCAAACTATTGTTAAACAATTATAAAACACACACACAAAAAAAAACATCATTTTTTCTAGGGTGCCTCCAGATAACATATCTAATTAGACAGAATTCTAACTCCAACATTGAAAAAATAAAGGTCGAATCCTGTGGGTCTATTTGGAAATTTTGCCCACTTCACCTTTGGGCAGAAGTAATACCTACCTGCATTTTTTCCACAATATGTAATCTAAAGAATGAAGGCAAAATAGAGAACTTCTACCGCATGTTACTCAGTATTTTTTAAAAAAATGTCTAACTCTTCCCCTCCTGATTCAGAAGTAAATTCACTTTGAACAGCAAAAAATCGCTTATAAAATGAAAATTTTCCACTTTTGTACGATAGATCCATAATAAGTCTTGAAATAAAATAGAGAAAAGTGGAAACTTAACAGGTCGCATAACACGACAAAATTGAAAATGTTGCAGACTCGGTTTAATTGAGCCTGTTCATGGACGGTAGTGGAAATGCATGTTACCGTCCACGCCCTCTAGCCCCGGGTTGACCAGAACTCAACATTTACACATGCTAAAAGTACAAAAAGCAATTTAGACACATCCGCAGATGTATTCAAACGGCGGTAAACATGGAACCTTCAATGATACACGTGTTGAGGCGTTTAATTCCATGAAGAGCGGTGTTTGGTCCCCAGATAAAACAATGAGTTTGCCCCAAAGGAGAAAACAATGGGCAGAACTAAGCAAACTGGAATTTAGGAAGGGGATCGATCTGTGGTTATGAAGCCTGCATATCACAGGAACTGTCAAAAGACAAAATTAAAAAGCAAGCACCATATCCAAGGGGTGATTATACAATACCCAAGGCTATGGAAGCGGGAGTATTGGAACCACCCAGGCCGAAACGGTCATGTTGAGAAACTAAACAGTACCAATAACACGACATAAAAGTCGTGCTAAATGATCTAAGAAGATCTAAGAAGATCGAAATATAACAGTCCTGATTGAATGTACGGGGAGACTTACCAGAAAAAACTTACTAGAAAAAAGGAAAATATGGAGAAAAAAATTATCTTAGGGGGCTTGAACCTACCCCACCCCTCTGAAAATTGCAGTCAAAGTAGGTTTATGGTAGGAATTGAATACTCTTCAAAAAGGTAGTACTCTATTACGTTTCCAATACCTTAATCTTTAGAAATATTTGTACTTCTGTTTTATCTATTATAAAATATATATTGACACTCGAAATTTGGATCACTATCTTGAATTTAAGCCTGTCACAATCGATATGATTGCAAATTTTATTTGTTTTTTAAAATGGTTATATGCAGTATTTGCTCTGTTAGATGTTTTGTCACGCATAAGTATTTGGCGGACTTAAAAGTACTCTCACTTAAATAGGTGCACATGAAAATGGATGGTTTTAGTCATTATATTTCTTCCACATGATTTAATGATAACACATCGATAAAGGACATACATGTATTTACCCTGAAAGGTAACAGGATGAAATGTCTGCATGTTTCCTTTCTTTTGTCATTCTGCAGTTAAAACGGTGCGTAAAAACAGATTGAGTTCATATTTCGTGAGTATATTTGTATAGACCTATACCTACCAACTTACTGATGAAACATGTTATTTTACTTAGAGTTGTGGCGCTGGACTTGGTTATAAATGATCATTCTTGCTATAATCTCCGTCATTTTTTATCAAACTAAATTTTGTTATAGATAAATACTTGTTTCTGCTAATATTGTCAGTCTGCTACCACTGATATAATTATTATAATTGTAATTTATTAAATGATCACCCCTAGTCCCCTAATAAGCATTAAACATACAAAAAGGTGTTGGTTTGTGATAGAGCTACGAAAACAATGTACTCAAAATGTTGCATTATATAGATTGTTTATTTCATATATGTGAATCTCCATTAAATTTCTTTTATTTTTTCCATGAACATTTATTATGAACATGTGAAGTTGTGTACCCAAACCTGGTCAACATCTTGCCTTGGTCACACCACCCGCCTCCCAACCCCCTAGTCAGCCCCCGCCCACCCACCCAAAAAATACTTTTCTTTATTTCTTTTTTTTGAATTTTTTAAAACCTTCCGTGAATATTTATCAACATGCAAGTTGTGCCATTCCCCCACCTCGCTCCTCCACCCTGTCACCACCACCGATCATGCATCCATCCGCCCCTTTTTTGTGCCCTCCCCCCCCCATGAGTGGTGGGGGCATACAGATTTGGTCTTGTCCGTCCGTCCGTCCGTGCGTGCGTGCGTGCGTCCGTCCGTCCGAAATTCGTGACGCGCCTAGCTCAAAAAGTATTTGATATAAATTGATGAAACCTTGCATGAGTCTTTATCATGATATGAACTAGCCTTGCGCACCTCCTATTTTACGTCTGGCTCCGCCCGCTATTTTCAGAGTTATGGCCACTGAAATAGTCAAAAATGCACATTTTTACCTTGTGACATGCCTAGCTCAAAAAGTAATTGATATAGATTCATGAAACTTTGCATGAGTCTTAATCATGATATGAACTTGCGCACCTCCTATTTTTCGTCTGGCTCCGCCCGCTATTTTCAGAGTTATGGCCCCTGAAATAGTCAAAAATGCACAGTTTTACCTTGTGACATGCCTAGCTCAAAAAGTATTTGATATAGATTCATAAAACTTTGCATGAGTCTTAATCATAATATGAACTTGCGCACCTCCTATTTTTCATCTGACTCTGCGCCCCCTATTTTCAGAGTGATGGCCCCTGAAATAGTCAAAAATGCACATTTTCACCTTTTGTCATGCCTAGCTCAAAAAGTATTTGATATAGATTCATGAAACCTTGCATGAGTCTTAATCATGATATGAACTTGTGCACCTCCTATTTTTCGTCCGGCTCCGCTCCCTATTTTCAGAGTTATGGCCCCTGAAATAGTCAAAAATGCACATTTTTACCTTGTGACACGCCTAGCTAAAAAGTATTTGATATAGATTCATGAAACCTTGCATGAGTCTTAATCATGATATGTACTTGCGCACCTCCTATTTTTCATCTGACTCTGCGCCCTATTTTCAGAGTTATTGCCCCTGAAATAGTCAAAAATGCACATTTTCACCTTGTGACATGCCTAGCTCAAAAAGTATTTGATATAAATTCATGAAACCTTGCATGAGTCTTAATCATGATATGAACTTGCGCACCTCCTATATTTCATTTGGGTCCCTCCCCTATTTTTAGAGTGATGGCCCCTGAAATAGTCAAAAGTGTACATTTTCACCTTGTGACGCACCTAGCTCAAAAATGGTTGAAAACTTGTATAAGTCATAGTCATGATATAAACGTGCACATCTTTGATTTTTTGGCTGGCTCTACCCCCTATTTTTAAAGTTATGGCCCTTGAAATAGCAAACAAATGCACTTTTTCAACTAATTATGCACTTTTTTACCTAATTATGTGCCTAGCTCAAAAAGTATTAGATGTAAATTCAGGAAACCTTGCTGGAGTCTTTATCGTGATGTGACCTTGCACACATAGCATTCTTCTTGAGAATCTTAGCTTTTATTACAGAGTTATGGCCCTTGAAATAGCCAAAATAGTGGCTTTTTTTGTTTGTGATGCTCATAGCTCAAAAAGTATATGGCCTAGAATAATGAATCCTTTTCATAAAACGTTTGTTGAGGCTATACCCTCAAACTGAGACTGCAAACATTTGAATTATTGCCCCTTATATGTTACAAATGTACCAGTGGGTGAGGGGGGGGGGGGGGGGGGGGGCACATCCTGTGTCCTACAGACACATTCTAGTTCATTTATGATTTTCCATCAATTGTTATAATCAACATGTGAAGTTCTGTCTCCTCACCAGTTCACCTACCTCCCCTTACCACCCGCCCCCTCTTCCCCACCCCCCAAAAAATATATATCATATACATATATATTTCCATTCCTTTTTCATGTTCAAACCTTCAACATGTTAAGTTGTAACCGCCCCCAGCCATATTCAAAATATCTTACTTGATTGTGTTCTCTTAAAGACATCTGTTCTTTTCAGTTCAAATGTAAAACAGCAAAACTCGGTGCCAAACCACTCAAAGACAATATTTCGTTCAAGTAAAATTTCAAGCTTACATTTCAAATAACTCCATTTATTTTAAAAGCTAAGCTTATTACAGTAAGCATATTCCATTCAAAATAATTTCTGTAGTCAGGATCAACGTATCATACATTTATAATGTACACTTTAAACATTTGTTTTCTGTTAAATTGATTTTGACTAATGAAATTATTGGCTTCTAGTAAAATCCTTAATTTTTTGCCGGATATAGTTTTTTTTGTCATACATTTTTTGCATACAGTTTTTACTGCAGATTTAGATGACCAGGTAAACAAAAGATGAAGTTACCATTAAAAATTTCAAAGTTCAACAAAACAAAATGATATATAGATTGCCAGTTTCAATATCAGTTTTATAGTAACATTCTTAAGTTACATATAAAACAACTATTTGTTTATTTATCAACAAGCCTCTACATTGTATGGTATGTTGCCTTGAATTTTACATTACATTTTACGTTACCAAACATACATATTACAGTTTATGTCTTCAGTTTCTTTAAAACATACTTCATAATTTGAAAAAAATACAACAAAATAAAGAACAATTCTGTTACCGAACACACAAACTATATCTCTTGTGTTCTGTAACCTTAACTGTGCCTTAGCATTTAGAGGAATATTGTTACTAAACGTCAAACAACTTGTGTGAAGTTTGGGGGTGGGGGGGTGGGGGGGGGGGGGGGGGGCGGGGAGGCACTTCCTCCCAAAGGTATGTGGATCTTGTACCAGAGCTGGCTAGAGCATTGTCCTTCAATCACACTAAGGAGTTGCCTTTTAATCATGTTGGGAACCAACAGTTAATTTGTCATTGTTTTGTTAAGTCATGAGGGCATACAGGCCTGGTGGTTGCCACCACAAGAAACCGTGTCATTGTATTCGGTACCGCCTTCTATACCAGGGTTCCATCTTCCCGCATTTAACTTTAGTGCATGTATGTCAAGTCCTTCTCCATGGCAGCAACTACGAAACAAGTATATGTTAAGCAATTATTGTCTTGCGTCGCAAATTGTAGTGTCGTTGTTTGGGGATCTGAGTCTGCTCCTTGGGCTAGGGGCTTGGAGAAAGGATCTCCGAGTCATGGATCACTTACTTTGAATCCTCTTTTCTGATATAGGTAAATAATTAAATATTAGTAAAACGGATACAATATATAAATCAGCTTATTTTCAATCAAAAGCTTTAATTATTATTTACACAAGTGAAAAAAAACAAAAAACAAAAAAAAACAAAAAAAAAAAAAACAAAAAAACAACAAAAACAACACATTACGTAAAGCTTTTGATGAAAAAAGAAATAGGATTGGCAATTGGATTCCAGACGAAAGTGGCTGGAGAATAGAGTCAGTTGATGCCCATTATAAAAATATATATAAATATACACCGCTGACTGCTTCTAGTTATTTAGAATTACCAAACCAATTAAACCATCCAATAAAAAGATTAATAAATATAAAGAACGATGAAAATAAATGTTTTAGATGGTGTAATTTAGCTTACAAATTTCCTGTTAAAAAGACCCTCAAAAAGTTTCAAAATATAAAAACATAGAGAAAAACTCAATTATAAAGGAATAAAATGTCCTGTAACATTAAATCAAATCCTTAAAATAGAAACTCAGGATGATATTTTATAAAATATACTTATGAAGATAATATTGTTTATCCATTGTACGTATCAAAATATCAATATGAAGAACATTGTGATATGTTGTTAATTAATAATGACAAAATAACACATTATGTTTGGATTAAAGATTTTAATAAAATAATGTTCAACAAAACAAAATGTAAAAATAAAAAAAAGCATTTTTGCAAATCATGTTTACAATATTTTTTTTTCACAAGAAAGACTATTAAATGAACATATTCCAAATTGTTTATCTATTAATGGTGTTCAAGCTCTACAAAATGCCAAAAGGGGGAAGTAAATTACATTTTAAAAATTATCATAAAGGCTTAGCAGTACCTTTTGTAATTTATGCTGAATTTGAATCAATAACTAGAAAAATATCTACTGTTACCATTTCATTTGGGGGCCTCCGTGGCGGAGTGGTTAAGGTCGCTGACTTCAAATCACTTCCCCTCATCGATGTAGGTTCGAGCCTCAAACAGGGCGTTGAATTCTTCATGTAAGAAAGCCATCCAGCTGGCTTACGGAAGGTCGGTGGTTCTACCCAGGTGCCCGCTCGTGATGAAATTATGCACGGAGGGGTACCTGGGGTCTTCCTCCACCATCAAAGGTGGAAAGTTGCCATATGACCTAAACTTGTGTCGGTGCGACGTTAACCCCAAAACAACAAAAAAGCAACAAAAAAAAAAAAAAAAAAAAAAAAAAAAGACTTTTCATTTACTGAGACATATCAAAGACATATAGGTTATGGTTACGGTTATAAAGTTGTTTGTTGTTATGGCGATATATATACTAAACCAACACAAGTTTACAGAGGTCCTGATGCAGTTTATAAATTTATCGAAAAAAAATGCTTGAGGAAGAGAAATATTGTAAGGAAGTATTTAATGAAAACTTTAAAAAGGATTTGAGAATGTCAAAAAAAAAGATGAAGCTTTATTTAAAAAGCAAACCATTTGTCATATTTGTGGAAAAGAATATAAGGAAAATGAAAATCCAGAGATCATTGTTATATAACAGGAAAATTCAGAGGAAGTGCTCACTCAGAATGTAATATTAATTTTAGACTAACACACAAAATTCCTTTTATTTTTATATAATTTAAGAGGTTATGATGGTCATTTTATTATGCAACAAATAGGAAAATTTAAAAAAGAAATAGATCTTATTCCTAATAATATGGAAAGATATATAGCATTTATGGTAAGTGATTTGATTTTTATAGATGGTTTTCAATTTTTGTCTCAACCATGGATAACTTAGTAATAATATTTTAGATTTAGGTTCACTTCTCAAGAATTTAAAAAAAGAAAACAATGATTTATTAAAAACAAAAGGTATCTATCCATATGATTACGTGGATTCATTTAAAAATTCAAAGAAACAAAATTACCTCGTTAAGAAGAGTTTTATTCAATTTTAAACGAAACTCATATATCTGACAATGAATATGAGCATGCTAAAATGTTTGGAATAAATTTGAAAGAAAAACAATAGGAGAATATCATTATCCATATTTAAAAACTGACATATAACTTTTAGCTCAGGTTTTTGAAAATTTTAGAAAACTATGTTTGGAATATTATAAAATTGACCCTTGTCATTATTTTATTAGACCTGGTTTAGCTTGGGTTGCAATGTTGAAAATGACTGGAATAAATCTGCATTTAATAACTGATATTGATATGTATCTTTTTATTGAAAAGGGACTGAGGGGAGAAATAAGTTATATAGCTAATCGTAACAGCAAAGCAGACAATAAATATATGAAAAACTATAATCCAAAATTTAAATCTAAATGCATTATGTATCTTGACGCCAATAATCTTAACGGTTGGACCATGTGCCGACCTTTGCGCTCTGAAAATCTTAGATATGTCCCTTTAAAACAATATAATAAATTAATTGCAAAAGGTAAAACTAACTTTATAATTGAATGTGATTTGGAATATCCAGAAGAATTACATGATCTTCACAAGGATTTTCCTTTACTTAAAATACCAGACGAATGACTTTCAATTTATAGTAAAAATATTAAAAATAATTTGAAATAGGAAAAAGTAATGAAAACAAATTAGTTCCAACTTTAATGAAAAAAAAAACAAACTATGTTGTTCATTTTAAAAATCTTGAACTTAATGCACAATTAGGATTAAAAGTAACAAAAATACATTTAACTTTTGTCGAAAGTCTTTGGTTAAAAGGATATATTGAGTTTAATACTCAAAAAAGATCTAAAGCAAATAATATTTTGAAAAATTAAAGATTTTTTTAAACTCATGAACAACACTGTATTCGGTAAGACGATGGAAATTTTACGCAAAAGAATCAATATTAAATTAACACATGATGAAAAGCTTTTATTGAAGTATAGAACAAAACCTTTATATGTTAGTTCAACAATGTTTAATAAGAGTTTGTTTCGTATTGATAAAGTAAAAGAAAGCTTATTATCAAACAGGCCTTGTTATGTTGTAATGTGTAATCTTGATTTATCAATATATTTAATGTATGATTTTCACTATAACTACATTAAGGAAAAATATAAAGATTGAGCAAAGCTTTAATTCACTGACACTGATTCATGATCATTATATCATAAAATAAATACTGAAGATGCATATGACGATTTTTATAAGGACAAAGATTTATTTCATAATAGTGATTATGATAGTAATTCAACATTTTATTTCGATAAGAATAAAAATGTAATTGGAATATTCAAAAATGAGGCTGCCGGCATTCCCGTTGTTGAATTTGATGAATTAGGAAGTAAAATGTATTCATATTTGTTAGAAAATGAAGTTAACAGTTAAACAAATGCAAAGGAATAAAAAAGGTATGAAATCAATAGTTCATGAAAATTACAAAGATACTTTGTTTAATTCAACCCAAGCTAACCATACCTTAAAAGTTATTCGTTCTTATTAGCACAATCTTTCTAGTTATGTTATTTATAAAACATTTTTGTCATGTTATGACGATAAAAGATATATTCTTGATAATGGTACTAACGCATTAGCCTATCGTTAAATTAAATTCTACCATAAATTGTTAATTGAATATTCTTAACGTTTAAACCATCTACATAAATACCATCATTTGCTTTAAATTGATCAGCATTATTAATAGAAGTAGATTCATTTTTTTGTTATTTTTTACATTGTAACTTTGAAGAATTTTATTTTCTTTGTTTTTTACTTCTAATTTAGCTTGTTCTTTATCTAATTTAATTACATCTAGAAGGATAATTAAAATACAATCTTGTTTAATTGTTGTCCCTAAGGGGAATTTTAGATTTCATTTTGATTTTTTTTTATATAAGAATCATATAATGCAGCTTTCTATCGCAAATTTTTTTCGAAACTCAAGTTCAGAATCTCATAATCAAAGAAATTATATATTTCCCATAGGTATCAATGTTATCTTCAATACCGATTATCTCCCCCAAAAATGATAAAGTTTCCATTCAGTTACAAGATATGAAATATGGCTATTACACCATGTTACATGTATCCTTAAAAACAAAGGAGGTTTTCTTACTATTTGCCTTCTTATTTTACTTACTTTCTCATTTATATTATTCAGTATTCCCATTATATAAAAACAATGAAATAAATCAATTGACCGGATTGACAGATAGAATTTGATATAACTGTCTGGTTCTATAGTATATTCAATCGGTGTGTTTTTTTAAATTTGGCCAAATTGTAAATATTATTCCATTGTTTAAATTAATTTCATTTTTTTTTCTTAAAAACCAGTGTTGTATTTTTAACCACAGGTGTTTTAATCTCAAGTCCGTTTGTGCGATCACTATTCCAGTTAAAAAGAAAATTAAAACTTTCACCAGAGTATTCAATGATAATATTCATTTCAATTATGCAATCTTCATCTTGTTGGATTTGAAAAAATACACACTCTTTTGTTTGAATAAAATTTTTATAATTTGTAATCTTATTAGCTGGTATTCCAAATAATGCATATAAATCTTTGGTATTTGTCATTTTTTGCGATAGCTGTTTATCTTTAAAATTAAATCTTCCTCCAAAATAATTCTTTACATGTAATCGTCTGCTATTGTAATATTCAAAAAGAAACACTTCACGTTTTACTTTTTCTATTTCTTCTTTTATTACTTTATATTTATTTTCATGTTTAAGAATTACTTCAGCTAAATCATCAATTCGTTTAGTTGTAGCTACCTCAGAAGCAAACACATTGTCAAGAGTATTTTTTGTTCTAGATAATCATGTTTCTTGTTTCTTTTAAAAAAAAAAAAAAAACAAAAAAAAAAAACTTTTGTAATTTCTTCGGCATTAGTGGTGATTGCTCGGTATTAGAAGTAATTTGTTCTGCTTATTTAACTGATTTTCAACTACAAAGTCCAGTTCATTTTTTTTTCTTCAATTCTAGTTTTAAATTCCTTAATATTTTTTGGTAATATTTCTGTAAGTTTAATTAAGTCCGCGTACTTTAAATTGTGACATACATCGACATTACTTATCCAGTTTTGAAGTTGTTTCTTTAAATTTTCTAAGTTAGAATTTAAGTTAAAATTAAACTCTTTTTTTTAATTTACCTAATACTGTGTCATAATCATCACCTTTTGTGAACCTGCCTTTTCAAGTTCAAATTTATACTCCGCAAATTTATTTGAAAATGTGTCTAACAAATCTTGATTTTTTTGTAAAGTCAGTATTTAGTTTATTTATTTCTGTTTTGATTTCTAACTGATACATATTTTGTAACTTTTTCTCAGCGTCAATTATCTTGTCTTTTCTTTCTTCATGTTAATCATACTGTCTTTTAATTTCTGAACTTAATTGTATACTATTTCAAAATTGGTTCTAAATTCGTCTTTTATCTGAATATCTGTCAAATCAGATTTCTCTTCAAGTTTTTTAATAGAATCAACCATAGCTTTCATTTCTTTTTCAATTTCAAGTTGTAATTCAACTATTAAAAATTAATTGCTTTTAAAGGTTTTTTCTAATTCTTCAATATTCTTTATTTCTTCTCTTAGTGTCCGATTAAATACTTTTGGTGTCTTCAAGATTTTAGTCTTCTATTACACTTTTATTTTGTTTTTAAACACAAACCGTCTTAAAATAAGATTATATATTACAGATGTATTTAGTAGAATAATCAATTTTAATGAAATTGAATAAGAATGAATAAATGTTGTCAGGATCTGGGACTTAAGCACAGCGTAAACATATTAACAGATTAAGTTATAAAAATAAAATAATATATAATATATACATGTTTAGAACAAAACAGTATTGCGAAAGATATGAACTAACTCATATTTAATTAGATACAGCTTTAATATCAGTCTTGGGAAATAATGTTAAACAGCAAAATAGTGGATATCATTTTACAATTAAGGATAAATTGGTTTAATGGTTATTTTGAAGTAAGTTAATAGACTTGCTCATGGTAATAATTATGTTGAGGGAGACCAAATTGCTTTAATTAATAATGCAGCTTCAATAATTGATCAGCATATAGTTAAACAAAATAGAAAAATATATATGATTGTAATAATTTATATAAAGTAATAAATGTAAAAAATTTAGTTGAACTATCTAAGGATTATGCAGAACCAACTGGAACAACTGAATTTATTAATTAAGCTAGTGCTGAAAGCAGAAAAGACCAAGAAGCATATAAGTCATGTTTTGCTGCTAGAAAGGCATTAATCCAGACTGGTAATAATGTTAATGCTAAAATTCCGTTGAATCATTATTCATTTTTTTCAGGGTTTGGAACAAAACATATTACCCCTAAGTCAATACGTATAACACTCCTATTAACAAATGATGAAGAATTAATTTACTGAGATAATGCTGTCGATGTAGGTAGGATAATTGTAACTAAATTAATTTTGTGGGTTCAACGTTTAATTTTCAATGATTATGGACTTAATTTAATTTCTGAAAGATAAACAAATGCAAAGTAGAAATACCTAGGAGAAATGATAACACGGATACTAAACAAAATAATATAACTTTTAGAATAAAGCTGGTGTAACAAAACACGAGCATGTGTAAAATATTCCGCCAGCAGCTAATATCCATGTTTACGCAATGGTATTGTATGAAGAAACAGTTGAAATAAATACTGTTAGAAATTAACTTGTTATTGTTTAAATATATATATATATATATATATATATATATATAATGACATCAAATTATATTGAATATAAATTTAAATTTAACAGATGGACAAAAGAAAAAAGAAAAACTTAGCGAAAGGTTACTATGATAAGATCCCATATACTTTTAGATTAATACATAAACAATTTCGTGAAAATTTTCCAAAAGCACAGATTAATCAAATTGGGATGTCTATTAGGAATAAGAAGTGATTAGAAATTACAATTTCCAAAATAAAAAAATAAAAAAAAAATAAACAAAACAAAAAAAATGCCCAGTTAAGGTCAACATGGAGGATTATTAGGAGCTTTGGCAAGTCTGTTAGGTCGAACAGTACTTCCAATAGCTGCAAAATTAACTCCAACAATATTAGGATCGTTAGGCGTCGGTGCTTTGTCAGGACTTGTCAGTACTGATGTCAGTAAGTTACTTGAAAATGGTATGATTTCGGTAGCTAATGATAAGAGAAATATGATGTCACCATATCTTACACCTAATCAAAGAAAACAATTAATGTGGACTGGTGTAATAAAACTAACTAAAAACCAGAAACAAGACGGTGTCTTCTTAGGTATGTTAGCTGCTAGTCTCGGAATACCTTTGATTACATCCCTTCTGTGTGGAAAAGGTATACAGATTGATTATCAAAAAAAGATCTTACAGACGAATTCCTATTGTAAAAAATATAAAATTGATAAACAAACCAAATTCTAACCTTGAACTTAACAATGTGTAAAACAATTAAAAATTAAAAACTTTGGGTGCATTTAGTAGAAATAACCTACCAAAAACATCAATGAAAACAAGTGTGGAATAATCATTTTGGACGACTTTGTTGGGCCTGTAACACACTGGGTTTGTTATGTAAATGAAATATACTATGACCCGTTTGGACTTCATCCTCCAAAATAAGTAATTAATTACATCCCTGATGTAAAATACAATAACATACAATATCAAGACAAAACAAGTGTATTATGTGGTTACTATTGTTTATTTTTATTCAAATGTTACAAGATGGTATAAACATTCATGAATTATTGTATAAAAAATTGAAAATTAACAACATAAAACAAAATGAACAAACAATTATCAATTGTTTTAATAAAAACGGTTAAAATCGTTATATTCTACACTACTGTCGAAATGTGTCAAAAAAAACAACGTTATATTCTATACTACTCCCAAACAATTATATATTATTTTAAGAACTACTAACAAAATAAAAACACTATCACTTCCTATTTCACATTTTACTAAAGCTGTTCTGATTTATCGTTTTTACTTGGTTAAAGGGACAAAACTCTACACGGCTTAACTTATATAGTAAGTAAAATCAAACTCATTAATTCTATCCAGTTAGGAACCAATAACCACCTGTTCAGCAAAATGATACTGGTAAATCGTCTGCTAAACAGTTAACTTGTGGTGTTTACAACGGAAAAAATTTAAGTAATTTAAACGACTAAATCAAGAATGGGCTACAACATTTGATATTTTATTTTGGTTTACATTATTAACTTTCAGTAATTTGTAACAAGGTCTGTTAAAACCTGCGGTTAAACCGTTAAAGTGGAATTATATGCATTTTTCAAGTAAAAATCAAACTAAAATAGATGTGCATGTAAAATGGACGGAGGAAATTATAGCTTTTAACCCAACATACCAAACTCGTCTTGTTACCAGTACAAAAAATAAGTTTTCAAATATGACTTTTCTTATTTTGACTGGGGCAGTCCTTTTAAAAAACGTCAAACTGCAAGCAGGAGTTGCTTCCCTTCTACTTCAGAAAATTCCATTTTCAGGTAAGGGAGATCATTGCGCAGAAGATTGAAAAAAATATCTATTATTTTATCCGTTCGATTTCTTTATTTTTAAAGCATCAATTTCAATACTAATGCGGCATTATCGTTAATTTACCACATGTAATTGCACAGCAACCGAAAATTGCCTTTATAGAACACTCACCCAAAATACACTATATGCAGTATTAGATGCGCATAATGCCACTTTAATATACTGACTTATATACACTTTTTATCAGTTAGCCGTAACCGACTGATGCAATATAGCAAAATACTTCAATGGAAAGCCAATATTGCTTACACGCTAGCTGTGTAACACGATATTGTTTGAACGGCTAGCTAGTAAAGTTAATATTGACTTTAAACTGGAGGCTAAAACTATTCTGTAAATTGTTTTTCAGTCCGGGTGTAAAGTTTTTCTTAAGGCTTTTTAAGATATTTTGAAAGTTAAATATATATTTTCTCAGTACTTTATCAAAGCAGAGGTTTTCACAGTAGTTTGTCAAAAGCTGTGTGTTTTGGAATTGGTCAGCATTGGTCAGTTTGGGCTAAGGGTTAGGGTCAAAATGAGGTTAAAGCCCGCCCGCTTAGCTCAGTAGGTAAGAGCGTTGGTCTACGGATCGCGGGGTCGTGAGTTCGATCCTCGGGCGGGGCGTATGTTCTCCGTGACTATTTGATAAACGACATTGTGTCTGAAATCATTAGTCCTCCACCTCTGATTCATGTGGGGAAGTTGGCAGTTACTTGCGGAGAACAGGTTTATACTGGTACAGAATCCAGGAACACTGGTTAGGTTAACTGCCCGCAATTACATAACTGAAATACTGTTGAAAAACGGCGTTAAACCAGAAACAAACAAACAAACAAAAAATAAAATGAGGTTAAAGTGCCCAAAAACTCTCATAAAACATTACTACTCATGCGCAAAATGACATTCACACAAGAAAAAAAAAAGAATCGAAAAAAATGACACGATATATCATCCTTTCAATCAGGTGATAAAAGTGCGATACCTCTTTTGGTGGAACGTTACGCGTTGTGATCTACCTGATTAGGATGAGAGTTCATTTGTTTATTGACTCAAATAGCTTCGGACAATACTACTATATGCAAATATTTGGGTATAAAGTTGACATTGTAGAAAACTTTTCAGATACGTCCAGCTGTTGAAAACTATCTTCATGCAGTTAGAATCGAATTATTCTAATGAAATATACGCACTATGTATCAATTACAATAATCTTTTTTGTAATTTTTACTCGTAGTATTCATGCGAGTGCACTCTGTCATGCAATTGGGAAAAGGGATGCAACGGCTGAAAATATGAAAAACTTTGCGATGGGTCATGTAAAATCGGACTATTTTGACTATTCGTATCGTTATATTACGGGGACCTTTTTCATTTTCGTGATATACCTTGGTCACAAGACTGTAATATGTTCGTACGGTTTTAAAAGGTCGTACGAGTCCACCAGTTTTAGAAACAGTTATGATCTTTGTACAATGGTAGCGTGTGGTCACAGTATGTACGGGCCCCGTACGATCTTTAGAGAATGCAATCGTAGGTTGTACGGACATCGCAAACAAGTCGTGCGAAGCTGCGATCGCAAGGAGGCTGGCCGTACCTCGTACGATATCCTTTGGCTCGTTCGGCGCTCGTACGGTATACATGTGACAAGAGTAAACCAGTTTGGCTGAAAATTTTCCATTTGAAGCTACTCAACTGAAGCGATTACACCCAAAGTCAATATTAATTAATCAATTTTAGTTATTTACATAATTTAAACATACCAACACATATTTGCAACAATTTATTTACATTTACTTTGTACGCTTTCGGGAAACAACTCTCTGCAGTATCTCCCGGAACATCTCAGGTTCCATCCGAAGAAACCCTTTAAAGTCCCCCGGGACTCTCGCATTAGTTTCTGCATGAGGGTATCGTACTGGCTCAACTGGAGGCGCTGTTGCATGGTTTTAGCCAACACGTACGTTTCCACCGAGCGTTCAGCTGTTTCTGCAGCAGTAGTGCTATGAATAAAATGCCATTATGGGCATGAGCCTGGTGCAGTGCGAGCCTCGTGTGCATGAGTCTGAGACGATGTGGTTCCATTCTGTACCACACCTCGACAGTACCTGGAGAAACTTGAAATATACTCTTGTTTCTATGCCATTCTGGAGCCCATACTGCTATCGTAAGGCCCTGCGAGTCCTGTGCGAACATCGCACGTTGTTCGAACGGTGTCATAAATATCGTACGGACATCTTACGTTGACCGTGCAAGTCCCCTGCGATAGTCGCCCGAGCATCGGCAAGCCTCCAAAGTTTTCCAAATCCACACGGACATCTTGTGATGCCCGTATGAGCTCTTCCAGGACCCGTCCGGTTCTTGTACGGGGCTCTTGCGAGCTCCTCCAGACTTCGAAAATCTGTACATTTTCACCGACTTCCCGAGTCCTCTACGAGTTCAAAAAATCCGTACGACGCAGATGTTTTTCTTGCGTGACCCTCTATCAAAACAAGTTCAAGCAAATTATATAAAGGTGCTATAGTATGTTAGCATATGTTTTGGGCGTATATTCAATGCAGGGTCCGACAGTCCTTCCGTGACAAATCATATATATGTGAGATCCCGTTTTGGCTGCTCACATATTATTTACTTTAATGAATACTGCTTTGTGGAGAAAACATATTTCTTTCTTATAGAATGTACGTTAATACACATGTTTTGATACTTGTAAAAATATAGTCATTATATTACCTTCACATTTGTTATAGCATATTCTAACACGACCCGATTTATTTCCATAATAATCAAAGAAACCTGAAACTATATATTATTATACAAAACACACATAGTTTGTATGTCAGAATCACTACGCTAAGCGTAAAATGTCATAACGGTGCGCTGTAAAAGAAAATTAGGTGGAACAGGCAAATATTTGGTGAATATATTCAAAGATGTAGACAGAATTCTGTGATAGCCTGTTAAACTCGAATGAATATATCTCATTTGTGACTTGATCTAGAATAAAATCATTGTTTGCGCCCTCGTGATATAATTCCTTTGTATCTTAACTACAAAAAATATTTTATGCAATGACTTATTACTAAATGATATATATAGATGCTATTTGGTTAGAAGTTAAATTAGGTATTATATCTTTTTCATTCTGCTGCGTTTATCGACCGCCAAATAAGTCTGTAGCATTTTGGAACGATCTAGCGGTAATGCTAGACAATGCTTTAGATATTAATGAAAACTTAATTGTCTTTGGAGATATAAATGAAGATCAGTTTAAACATGATTGCTACTTAAAACAGATCATGCTTTTATATAATTTAGATAATGTAGTCACAAATCCGACACGGGTCACGGCGACCTCATCTACACTTATAGATTTAATTCTAGTTTCTGTGGTTTACCGTTTCTACAAAGTGACGTTTTTACAGTTCCTGGCAATATCAGTGATCATAAAGCGACTTGTGCATTTTTCAAAGCCCTGTTTTCTTGTTAAATGTCCAATAAAAGGAAAGTATGGTTATACAGTAGAGCCGACTTTCAGTCTCTAAATAACTATATTGCAAATGCTGATTGGTCGTTTCTTAACACTACTAACGTTAATGATGGTGCAGTTTAATTTACTGAAAAACTATTAGATTATATGAAAAAGTGTATACCATAAAAAGAAGTCACTATCAGACCATACGACAAACCATGGTGTGATTCAACCATAAGACAGTATTCTCGCAAACGTGATAGACAAAAATCCATTGCAATTTCTACCCATAATACAAACCATTGGAATACTTACGAAAAATTAAGAAACAAAGTAAACAATTTAAAAAAAAAACATGCCAGAGAAAAATTGTATGTTAATTTGGAGGACAGCCTTGTCGATTTGAATACAAACAATCAAAAACAGTATTGGAAGCTTCTGCGTAGTTTTCTTAAAACTAAAAAATTTTCAGAAGTTATCCCCCCTTTGAAAACTTGTAATTCTGATGGCACAGAAACGTACCACTTCTCTGACTCTGAAAACGTCAATTGTCTAAATGAATACTTTGCATCAATATCACACCTTAATGACATTGATGAAGTGCCATCGCATATGCCTGACTATACAGATGCTAGTTTATCTGCTATAGAAATACAAGAATCAGAAATTCAGGACATAATTAAAATCTTAGATATTAATAAAGCGGTCGGCGAAGACCTAATTAGTCATAAAGTATTGAAAACTATTTGCAAAACAATTTCTAAAACTCTTTGTACATTATTCAATAGGTCTTTGTCAGAATGTGTTTTTCCTGAAATTTGGAAATCAGCAATTGTAATGCCACTTTTTAAGAAAGGAGATAATAAAAATTGTCTTCTAGTTATCGTCCTATTTCACATTTAAGTTGTCTAGGAAAACTTATGGAAAGAATTCTACACAAACACATGTATAACCATTTGGTAGCTAATCAACTTATTTACTCTAAACAGTCCGGCTTTTTGAAAAGACATTTTACGGTTTATCAATTATTATTATTATGTATCATCAAATTGTTCAATCTCTAGATACCAAAACTTATACTTGTGTTGTATTTGTGACATCTCTAAGGCCTTTGATAGAGTTTGGCACAAAGGTCTCCTTTATAAACTACAACTAAATGGTATCAAAGGAAATTTGTTAAAATGGACCAAGAGTTCTCTTGAAAACAGAAACCAGAAAGTTTTTGTTGACTCTTCTTTATCTGAACCTCTCAGCGTCAATGCCGGGGTGCCCCAAGGCTCAGTCCTTGGGCCCCTTTTCTTTCTAGTATATGTTAATGACATCATTTAGAATTTGTTATTTTGTGCACGTCTTTTTGCGGATGATACTTCTTTAGCATGTACTACATCTTCTTTGACTGATCTTGAAGGAATTGTTAACCATGATCTTGCCATGATAAATGCATGGTCTAAAAATGGCTTGTAGATTTTAATCCAAATAAAACAGAAGCAATGTTTTTTACTTTACAACAAAATATCAACAAACCATATTTGACATTTGATAACGTAGATTTGTTGAACGACATAAACACTTAGATTTAACATTAAGTTCAAATGGAAAATGGCATGACCACATTCAATTTGACCAAATAACTACATCAGCTTCAAAATTGTTAGGTATGATGAGAAAATTAAAGTATACTCTTAATAGACAGACTCTTTATCAAATATATATATCTTTCTTAAGACCTGTTTTAGAATATGCTTCTGTAGTGTGGGACGGCTGTACTCAGTACCAAAAAGAAACACCAGAAAACATACAACACGAAGCAGCCCGAATTGTAACTGGACTTACCCGGTCTGTCTCAATTCAAAATTTATATCAGGAAATTAACTGGCTCTCACTATCTGACAGACGATTATATCAAAAACTTTTAATCACATTTAGAATTCGCAACGGTGATGCGCCCGAGTATTTGAATAATATTTTCCCAATCATTGTCAACAATTCTACACATTACAACTTAAGAAACGCTGAAAATTATATAATCGTCAGTCGAAGAACTCAAATATTTTGTAATTCCTTTGTGCCTTCTGCTATTGATATCTGGAACAATATGAGTCCTGAAATAAGAGCCACAAACACCTTATCAAGTTTTAAAATATTGTTAAAAAATACTGTTTTTCCAACTACAGAAACTCCAAAATGGTATCTTGTAGGAGAATGAAAATTTTCTATAATTCATGCAAGGCTAAGGAACGCGTGTAGTAATTTGAATTTTCATTTATTTTTCAACCATCTGTCTCAGAACTCAATCTGTTCTTGTAGAGAAGATATTGAAGACGTTAAACATTTTCTTTTCACTTGTACGAAATATACAAATCAAAGGATTAAACTTTTCCACGATCTAAGGCAATTTCATCCTTTAAATACCCAACTTCTTTTAGTTGGTAATTCCGAATTGTAATATGAAGACAACTGCAAAATATTCTGCTCAGTCCAACATTACATAAAATCAACCAAACGCTCTTGAGACTCACTATATTTAGCAGGCAATATTATTCAATTTATTCATATATAATTATATAAGTTTATTATTGACAAGACCAAAGTTGTTTCTTTTTTATGTTCTTTCTCCCCAAATGTAGTACATGTTAATATAATTGAATTGCATCTTTTTTGTACTCTTACATCTTTTTGTACATTGACTAGTCACAAATATGTTTGTCTATATAAGTCTACATAAGTCAAATGTACTCGTTTCTCTTTTTATAGTTTTTTTCCCAAATGTAGTTCATGTTAATGCAAATTAATTGCATCATTTTTACTCTTACATTTATCTATATATTGCCACTAGACACAAATGTGATTGCTTTTATAAGTACACATGTACTTGTACCATATATTTATTTCAACTCTTTTTATATCCTTTCTTGTAGCTATAATATTGTAAATTTATTATTTACCACACATGTACCTGATTAATTTTCATTGTTGTAAATTAAATATGTAAATATTTGCATTAGGGAAGACCCGTTACTAATGTTGCGAGAACGTGTGGGTCGACCCTTTTGCCTATTATATGTTTATACAGTTGACGTAGTTATCTGTTTATATATGTATCTATTGGCAATAAAATATGTTTAAACTCAAATGATATATATCATCTTTCAATTAACGTCCAAATGTTGTCACAGATTTTAGAAAAATAACTTATTCCCGTTTTCTAAAGTGCTTGGTTATATATGGCATATTCTATACCATTTGGATCGAAAGTTTGTTTTTCGTGCATGTATATTAGAATATGCACACGTAAAATGTAAAAAAGTTTATGTGCGTGTATATATACATGCACTTGCCAAAGTACATGCACGTATTAATTTACACGTGAACATCCATATTTGCATGTTC
The DNA here is from genome assembly GCF_021730395.1 of Mercenaria mercenaria. Classification (NCBI taxonomy): domain Eukaryota; kingdom Metazoa; phylum Mollusca; class Bivalvia; order Venerida; family Veneridae; genus Mercenaria; species Mercenaria mercenaria. Next base: position 52,317 of record NW_026463403.1, read on the forward strand.
CTACATATTTCACATTTAACGTGTGCTCGTGTAAATTTTTACGTTAAAGTGCATGTATATACACACGCGCACCCCCATATAGTCATGGAGCTACAGATTTACGCGTGCACATAAATTTCAAAATGTGCGCGCACGCAAAGCAGACCCTACCGATACACCATAGTTATTTACATGTGTGGGGAGTGTGTTAACCTATCTAGCCTTTCATTTGATGTGATATATATGATCTGTATTACTGGCTTTACTTCCTTTCGATTATCAGTTTAACTCGTTTAATGAAAACTGTGAGTGAAAAGATTTTACGAGCTCTCCAGGAAAATATATTTGTGATCATATATATGTTTAGTTAGTAAGAAGCACGCAAATTGTATTTAAATTTTCGTGCGACATTTCGTGCATTAAATAAGATGATAATACGTGAAAAACCTTTAGTATACAAATGAAGTAATTCTCTATATAACTGTATAAAAATATCTTTTACACTCAAGTTTTGTAACTAAATATCTTGTCATTTACCAATAGTTTCTTGCATTTAAAGAATATATGTCATGACAGACTTATGCCATGGCAAAATTGCCGGACAGTTCTTTGCCATCTTTTAAAAAGATGAGATAAAATTATAAAAAAAAGTTATAATTTTATACGTACATATGCTCAGAAGCAAAGAAAACATGTTTTTCAGAAAATTAGAAAAACGACAAATTTCCTGCTTGCCATGGCAAACACTAATGCCATCTTTCCATACAGTTTTCAAAAAAAGCTAGTAAAACAGCTTTTATTTTTCTGAAGCGCGTATAAATATCGGCTGAATTTGTCAAATACAGGCGAGGCAAAAAGAAACCGGCGGGTATTTCAACATAATCATCTGTAATAAGAAAAATCCTTTCCGATTTAGTTGCCCATTTAACATTAATTTGTTCTTAATTATGTAGAATTTTGCAAAGATTGACTGACTTCCCAACACTTTAACAATATAGACGTCAAATTAAAAGATAACAGTATACCGGTGAGTATTATAAATATTTTTAGTATGAAACAATCTAAAGCAACGCATTATGTTCATTCAGATTAAAATCAAAACTAAATATCAAATGTATAGCGAGATCAAAACGTTACCGGATTGGCTATGACTCCGGTTCTTACAGCCGGCTCCTCCTCAAAATGCGCATAAAAGAATGGAACCCGTAAGAAATTAAAATAAATTATACAGTGAAAACACGCTCTTCTGTACGAAAAAAATTACATTTATGTTTGTATTTTGAATTGCTCAATTATTAGGGCTGAATATATGAGCACATGTTCACTATTGGTTTGAATTATCCTATGCTACAACTTTCGAAAGTTCACATGTCAAAGAATGCATTGCTCTGCAAATTGACTAGAATAAATACAAGGTGTAATATTTTTGTCAGTAAAACTGCATTTTGTGTCTTTTAAAGTACGACTCTGTAGATCTATTTTGTTTATACAGAAAATAGAATATCAACTAACACTCTTCCTTTGTCTATATTTCTTGTAAATTTCTAGTCGTTGGCGATGCCTCGGAAGTATCATCGACTCTTTGTTCAGCTCACCTTTAACCGAAGGTGGGGCAAGTTGATGTTTTTTATTATGAGGATTTTCCAATTGTTGAATTAGACAGGCTGTGTTTATTAATGAATTTGTTTGTATGTTTTAGTGTAAAGATTTTTTTTTCTGTGTTTGTAAAGTTAACTTTGTTAATGAACCAAACAAACTAACAAAAATACTTTAATTTACAGAAACCAATCGTTCCTTATCACGGGTCAGAGTTTCAGCTTAAAAAGATAACGTTACGCTACAATCGATAAAACTAAACAAGGGCTTTAATTGTTTTTTTTTCAATATAATACTATTGTTTTGCCACGTTTGGTAATGTAAAAAGTTGTCGCCCACCGGTTATAGATGCAGATGAGAATATATGATTTCGGGTTAAATCGACAGAGACTCGTTACCGCCTAAACATTGACCTTCAAGCCTAAAATTCCTATCTGCATTTACAACCAGTGACAAATCTGAAGTTTCAAAAAAGTTTTATATTCATTTTCCGTCAGGCCAAATAGTTATATTTCAGCAAAGCCATTTGCTGGAACAGATTTCGGGACTTGTTATAGAGGGAGATAATAAGACCAAAAGGTGACGTTAAACAAAGTCTTGAAAATGAAACGCCACATCTATTAATATAGTTCCTGGATGGCTTTATGTCTATCAGATAACGGATTAAAAATTCATGAAGTTCTTATTTTCTTAGTTTTGTTATCCGTTTCTGACATTTTGGTTTTATATATTAGGACTAGCTTTTGTAATAAAACATTGCGAACATTTTTTAACTTTTCAATGATCCTCCAAAAAATAACTTCCTTTTAGATTCAGAGGGAACAGACTCTGGTGGTGCTGATTTAGACAAAGCAGACAAAGCGGAGGACAAATATCTATCTGCAAAAGAATGGAAGAATCAGGAACTTGATGCAGTGGAACATTCACCGGTAAAACATTCAGATTGAATTTTACATCTGTAATTATTATTTAATGGTAACAGCTCACCTTAACCAAAGTAACAGGGTGAGCTATTGTAATGACATAGTCCTCATAATCTGTCATCAATTATTCAACATTTTTTAAATTTACATATTGACGCAATGCTACTTTCATGATTTATCAAATTTAGGTTGTGCTTTTATAACTAAAAGACAATTGTTGTCTTCTTTAATCTGCGTATTCATGTATTGTTATTTTCTTAATTCGTTGAAATGAATCTACCTGATGATGCTCACCAAACTAAGACAACACATAGAATTCTGGTCTTTTAAAGGGGTTTGCTTGTCTCACGTTGGATAAACTAGATCTGATTATATAACGAAAGTTGAAGAACGAAACAAAGTTGCAGCACAAATCGTTTTAATTATGTTCCTATTGGTCTGCGTTACTACACATGCCATAGTGAACACTAATACACGTTTTATCACTATTTACCAAACGAAGTATGAAACATCAAACTAATCAGAATTTTGCTTGGCTGCATTCTTTGCTTCCAGAATATATTCTTAGAGATTTTATTACATGCATTGTTCACAGGTGTTTCAGAATGACCATCAGGTTTTCTGTTATGAATCATTTTATTCTAGATAGTAATTGAACGTTATCAAACATTACGACTAGTCACAAAAAGGGTGAGTGTCCTTACATATAGAACTTTGGTTAAACCTAAAACGGTCTTGAAAAAAACATTTCTTTAAAGAAGTGGTGTACTATGAGAACACTACAATTGTAATGAATACATGCAGTTTCTTAACATTTCATTTAAGTAAAAGCTTAAGCTGCTAAGAAATTGTACATAATTCCTCCACTACTTTAAAAGATAATGCTAACGTAATCTTCTAAAATCATTTTAGATTTTTATTCAGAAGAGTGTATAGCTACCAAAATGTTATGACGTACAAAACACAACTTTTGTCTTTGTCAGTTTAATATCAAGGTCAATCAGAGATATTATAGAATTTTATCTTTTTTAGTTAAACGATTAATCAGTATCTTATAACTCCTTAAAAGCTTTGAAATATCTATGCACAAGTTAATTATGTGTTAATTATGGGAGGACATGCAGAAAGCAACCTCTGAAAGTGTTTTTCACAGAGTTAAGCATATTAAACAGATTTTATGTGAAGACAAGCAGAATGCATACCTTTCGCTCTATTAGTAAAAGGATTATGCAAAATGTTTTTAGTGAATGCAGAGAGTTTTCTTCTGTCTTCTTTTGTCATTTAATTCAGGTAATACGTAGCTTTTTCGTGATCTATACTCACCCTTTAAAACTTTTATTATAGTTAAATTTGATCAGTCGTTCTTTTCAATACCAAAGCTACATTGCATGACAGTGCATATGTATTACCTAGCTATTTTGACTGTTTAACTTTTTGAAATTCAGATTATTTGGAAAGATGTAATAGAAGGAAGTACACACGAGCAAGAAAAAGATTCGACTTTACTCCTAGGTATGCCATTTTGTTGAACATATCTTAATTACGGTATTAACCTAATGGTAGATATATCAATTGTTACAGCAATTTACTGTATCTATTGGCGGACTTGTATGTAAAAAAATAAACAATTTTTACCGGTTTTTTTTTTTTTAATAAACTTTGACTTTGTACTATTTATGATATTTCTTCAAGCTCAAGTAGAGACAACTTTCAAAGGGATTGCCTTTGTTCAACACATTAGCAGACAATTCATCATACCATTAAGTTTTGAAATATCAAACTCTTGGTAAACAATTACAAAACACAAAATAAAACTGTGAATATCATTTTGTTCTAGGGTGCCTCGACTAAAAGGGTTTAATGAGACAGAATTCTTAATCCAACATTGAAAAATTAAGGTTGATTCCTGTGGAACAGTAAAACTGTTGAATTGTGTTGAATTCATTTAAAAAACCTTGGGGCAGAAGTAAAAACTACCAACATTTCTCCCACAACACGTAATCGAAAGAGTAAAGGCAAAATAGGGAACCTTTACCGCATGTAGCTCATTATCTTTAGAGATGTCTAACTTCGTTCTCTTCATGTACATGTAAATTCACTTTGAACAGCAAAAAATCACTTATCAAATGAAGAAATGTCACTTTTGTGCAATAAATCAATAAGTCATGACAGAAAGTGAAACATTACTAGAAAAGAAAAAATATAAAGGGAAAAATTATTCCGGTGGGGCTTGAACCTATGTTTCCTGAAAATGTAAGTAAAAGTAGGGTTTTTTACAGGAATGGCATACTCTTGAAAAGGAGATACACTCTTATAAACGTTACAACAATATTTATTATTTCATAATTATTCTTTTCAGTTATGCAATGCACCAATAGGCTAATGAAAATATATTCTATCTTATTACATGGTAAAGTCAATTACAGCCTATTACTCTCTAGATGTTTAATTTAAAAGAAAAATAAAATTGTTAATTTAGAGGAGGTACTATCTTTTGATTTACGTATCTAGCAGTTAAGTGATATGTGCATGTCATGTTTTACTTAAGTTCCGGTTGAAAAAATAGTATCCATGTATCTATAGATTTGCACAGTTTGCGGATAAAGAACTAGTTGTTCTACTATGAATGTTTTGTATTCTTTAAACATTGAATGTATCATTTGTAGAGATAGAAATTTATGTTTTTATAGATAGAAAAAACAACAACTTTAAATTGATTGTTTAAGGCCTTATATAACCAAATATTTGTTTTTAAATGTGACGTATTGATATTTTGTTTGAATCAGTTATAGAACCTTTTGGATATTTTAAACCTGATCTCGTAAAGTATGACAACTCTAGCCGCAGGCAGGTTCATTTTTATATCAGGTACATACCATCCTAGATATATATTAGTTTACTTCCGTTGTCTTGACTGACACGAACAGCATCAATTTAAAATAAAAACGGAATCGGACACGTAATGAACAAACCATCAGAATGACAAACATGCTAGATTTCTCTGCGTATGACTACATTTCTTTCGTCAGCTTATGTACTTAAAATAATTTTGAATTTCGATAATAAAATGACCTCATTTTTCAATGTGAATGTACTAACAAAACAGTACAATTAGTTAAAGTGTTATTAAGTTAAGATCTAGTGCCTATGCCTAAATCAAGGTGCCTTTTTCTTTTTTAATTCTTATCTTTCCAACCTTATGAGACGAACCGCATATAATCAAAAAATGAAAGGAATAAGTGTCTAACGTATGTCAAAGCGTAACCAAAATTAAAAAGGAAATATTCCATTAAAGTCCAAACTTTCTCAGCTGTGAATCGAACCTGGGTCGCATGGGCGGACGGCAAATGCTCCATCCACTGAGCGAAAGAGCCGACTCCCTGACGCAGTTGTCAGAAATTGGTTTTAAACATGAAGCTACAGCAGAGCGACCGTAACACTTCCCCTCTTCAAAGAGTCATCATTTATGATGACGTGAATGCCATTTAGGCATAGATAGGGTAATTAAAGGCAGTAGATAAAGTCCAATCCCGAACGAGCCCCAATCTTATGCATTTCAAAGCTAAACAGAAATGAAAGAGGAGAGAATATTTATAATGAAAAATCCCAACTACCTCTGCTGGGATTCGAATCCAGGTCGCACGGATAGACGGCCAATGCTCTAAGCACTGAGCAAAAGATTCGACTCCCTGACGCAGTTGTCAGAGATTGGTTTTAAACATGAACACAGTGTATACTCTCTGTACGCCCAAATAGAAGTCGCAAAAACTAGGCGTTCACTTTCGTTTTTCGAATCTTTGGAAGCTGTCGGTAGTAAGTATTTTATGTTTTTCTTCGGCTTTTTGAAATAAATATTCTTGTTGTATATATTTTTCAGTGGATGATAAATGTCTGTGTAATACACAGTCGTTAAACAGACATTAACGCTTGAAATTAAAACGTATTTTCACCTAAAACATAGATGGTCAAAGCAAAAGACGAAGCATTCGGGCAAAACTGCCCATTATTTTGGAACTGTGAAAGAAGTTCATGTCAGAACCGCTTCTGAATATTTCATTATCAATCCATGCACATGAGTTTTTACCTACAAATATGCATTTACATTCCTAAATAGTTGAAATATTGTTTAATCCAACATGCATCTGAATTACGCACTGGCCGCCTAGTCGGAAAACTTGATATAAAACTGTTCCACTATTCGCCTAAACATTGTACGCCTAAGAAATGATAAAGTGTTTGGGCTTATAAGCGTCATACACTTCTCATTCAATTAATAAAGTTTTGTGTTTTACTTGCGACAGTCAAACAGTATTTAATGGTCTATTTCACCAACCATGTCCTTGTCTTGGACAAGAAATAGAATCTTTATTCGTGTTTCCGCTAACATACGAGAAAAATATATATTTATTACGCCCAGTTTGACAGGCCACTTTGCTTTTCTTTGTTTTGCTTTGTATTTTTAGTTTCACTATTTGGAGAATAAGGGTGCTATGCTACTCGCCCAGGCTTCGGCGTTGGCTTTCTTGGTTAAAGATTTTCGGCAAAGCCTTTTTATGCAGTATACCATAGGTCAAGATCACTCAAGGCGCTATAATTAGTGTTTAAAAATTTAAGGTCCGCCTACAGACACACAGGCTGTCTTCAAATTTTTATGTTATATCAACATTGTGCTATATTCTCCTTGTTGTATTGAAAAATGCCTCGGTGAAATAAAAGATATGTTCTGTTATGTTTTGTTCTGTTCTGATTCAGTGTCCAATTAAAACGAGTTCCGCTCACCTATCTTCCAAGGCTTTGGTAGCTTTATTCAAATTAGTTATACATGTAGAACAGCTAATGTAATCACTAGGTCAGCCGGGTCATTTTCAGTTTGTTATGTACAGAATACTGCAATAATTATGAATGAAAACGAGAAAGACCTGGGTGTTATCTTCGATCTGTTTGATTTTGAATGATATCAGCGGTGCTTTGGAGGCGGATATTAAAATAGAATGAAATAACCAGTTACCATGCCGACGGCAACTGTTTCTGAATGATGATAAAGTCCCCGTTAGTCTCTGAGGGACCGGAAATGGATCAAACCCAGAGTTTTGCCACGTAACGATTACATGAATGATGCGTTAGTGATAAATGTTTCTAACTGTGTAAAAGAATCTAGTCATTATAACAAAACATAATTTCAAACACTATGCAGATTAGAGTTTATTAGTTCACATGTATCAAATTAAATTGGTTGCGCGTCTGCTTACTAATAAATACTAACCTATACGACAAGTGGAATCAAAACAGCAGTAATAACATCTACACTTGTCCATGACTGTTCTGAAAACGAAATAAATTATAACTATTATTTTAACTGTTGGTTATCATAAATCAAAGTCAAAGCATTGACATATAAGAATGCACAGAAGTTTTGAATAGGCGTACAGTTTTTCGACTAAGCGTACAGTCTGGATTTTAAAAATTGCGATTAGTGGACCAATAATGTATCGAATAGTGGGACAGTATAATCGGCATACATGTCTCAGAAAAACACATTTTCCTGAAAACGTATTCGTTACCATAGAGCCATGCTAGTATTTATCGATACGTAAGCTATTTCACTTCTTTGCAAAAACTCAAGATACATGTATTTCAAAGAACTGTTAGTTTCATTACAAAACCGAACAAATATCAACACGTGATTTGACTTGAAATAAAGTATATAATGAGTTTTATCAGGCGTGTTTGGTATCTATGTAGACAGTAGCTCTTAGACAATACGTAGATTAAATGATACACTTACTTTATGCGATATTAATGAAATAAACGAAGAAAATCCAAGCCATCCGCGTTTTTGGCGACTTCCGGTTGGGCGTACAGAGAGTCTATACACTGTGATGAGGCTATACCAGAGCGACCGTAACAATTTACCTAAGGTATTTACACTGTATTTATAATGTACACACTGTCTTCAAGTGATGACTATGTATAATCTGAATGTTTGTGCTTGTTCTTATGATGTTAGATAGACCAGTTTGCATGTAAAGTGTACTATCGTTTAAGTTGACAGCAGTGTAGAAGAGGATGGAGCTTTACACCTTACGCTTTTTTTTTTCATTTTACCGTATGCGATAATACTGCGTTTGAATATATTGGCGAATTATTCTACATAGGCATGTGAAGGTTGTGTTGTCCATTAATATTTGTACAAAATTTGAAGAACAAATGTTAATGTATTGAAGACGTAAATTACCAGCTGTAACACATTTGTCATTCCGTTGTAATCCGAAGACGGATGTCCATTTGTCATAAATACAAATAAATAAAAACCTAAAGTAGGCACTACATATTTTAGATATATTTGTATATAACTACATCAAAGTTGTAAGTCTGAGAAAAGTATCATGTTTTGAAAGAGATATTTATTTCAGCTGATTACATGATTTAAATTGAGACAACTTCGCCAGAACTTTATTGTAGGCTTTGGTGACGGTACTAAGTAAATGTATTATTTTCTGCAAACGTGTACGTTTACCTTTACGACATACAAATGTTTTTGAATGTCGTTCAGTACGCGACATACGACATTCGAAAAAAGTTGAATGTCGTGAAAAAATAACATTGGACATACGACACTCGAACTTTGACATGAAAAGTTTGAATATCAATGAGTGCACGACATACGACATTCGAAAAATGTTTAATGTCGTGCAAGAAACGACATTAGACATAAAACATTCGAACTTTGACTATAGAAACTGAATGTCGTTAGCACACGATATACGAAAACATTAAATGTCGTTCAACAAACTTTTGCAAAAAAACAAAAAAACAACAACAACAAAATTTGAACGTCGTTCAGCGACATACGACAATCGAAATAAAAGTTGAGTGTTGTGCAACATACGACTTGTGACATACGGCATTGGAACTAAGATTTTTACATTTAACGTTTAATATCGCTAACTGATTTCAGTCTGATAAGTATACAACTGACGCGATGCCAGGAAATAATCGGGTACTGCAATGTTCGTTGTTTCATAAATGTTACCCGGCCCATTGAACTGTGTACCGCTTACATGATAATTGTCTCTCACAGAAAGGGATTAAAGAGGAACAGTTATCGTCTAAGGCAACGACTTTACATTTTACTGTAAATGGCAAAAATATTTATTTTTATTTGTGCACTGAACGATATTTGTATTTTGCATGTCAAAGTTCGAATGCCGTATGTCCAATGTCATTTTTGCACGACATTTAAATTATTTCGAATGTCGTATGTCGCGCAAGGAACGACATTCAAATTTTGCATGTCAAAGTTCGGATGATTGTTGTATGTGCAATGTCGTTTTTTGGCACGACATTCAACCTGTTTTCGAAAGTCGTATGTCGCGCATTGAACGACATTAATTTTTTTTTGTCGAATGTGGTATGTCCAATGTCGTTTATTGCACGACATTCAACGTTTTTCGAATGTCGTATGTCGCGCACTGAACGACATTCAAATTTTGCATGTCAAAGTTCGATTGTCCTATGTCCAATGTCGTGCAATAATCGACATTCAACATTTTTCGAATGTCGTATGTCGTATGTCGCGCACTAAACGACAATCCAATTTTGCATGTCAAAGTTCAAATGTCAATGTCGTTTATTGCACGACATTCAACTTTTTTCGAATGCCGTATGTCGTATGTCTCGCACTGAACGACATTAATTTTCTTTGGTCAAAGTTCGAATGTCGTATGTCGTGCATCGAACGTCATACAAATTTTGCATATCAAAGTTCGAATGTGGTATGTCCAATGTCGTTTTTTCACATCATTCAATTTTTTTTCGAATGTCGTGCACTGAAAGACATTAAAATTTTGCATGTCAAATTTCGAATGCCGTATGGGAAAAGTGTGATATTTTTCTTACTGGCCAACAAACGGACGTTGTTCTGGAAAAGAATCTTACAGAATTTCACAGTGTAAATGTAATTAGAAAGCTACTGCTGGAAACGAATATGCTCTGTTACCTTCATATATATGCATCAAAGTATATAACAATTATCTGAAAATTAAAAATATCTAAGAAAACAATTTCAGGCCTGTTTGGTACATGACTGTTTTATTCTGCATAACAAGTATCATTCAATTTGATAGATTACTGTTCCGTTCCTTTGATTTAACATGGACAAGATAAGGATTGACAAACGGGGTCCACTGAACTGTTTCACACTGTAAATTGACCATTTTCCATGTAAGAGTTTAAGGTAAGTCTCTACCTGGAAGAATTATTTGTGTCCTTGATTTATCTCTCATACTATATATACTTATTACCTTTGTCTTTGATCCCTGTCACATCGGTGATTAAACATTCACATATTGAATAATGTTATACATGTAGATGCTAAAACTCTTTTAGTATAACTATGTATCTATACAGTCTCGTTGTATTTTAGACTTCTCGTGTTTAAGGTCATTATGTTGACAAAATCTCATTGTATCTTAGTCTCAGTGGCTCAGAAACTATATCAAGTTATTGAACAACTGGTTTATTGTCTATCATTTTTCCATAAATCCTTAAGAGATGGACGGGGAACAGAATAGCGTCTAATTTCTTTTAATTTAATGTGTTAGGTGTAATTTGCCTACACTGCATTTCGATATAAGGGCATTTTAGGGTGTTCATTCTTGCGCAAAATGGCAGCCCTAACTAAAAAAACAAAAAATCATGTCCGGCTTTCACAGGTCAAAGTGCTGGACAGATTTTCAACGGAACTTCAACGGAGTGATCAGTAGTCTGCCTAGTTGTGCATATCACCAACACGTTCCGCTTCGCTGCACAAAATGGCCGTCAGAGCTAAGGTATACATAGGATGGGGACATATGTTTTTGTGGCAAAAACATCTTCTAGGTTTCATTTGAAGTTATGTATAAAAATGAAATAGTTGCGGAAGGTCTGAAGCTCTTTTAGTTAATTATAAATAAAGTATGTTGCTCGGTAAAAAGATAAACATGTAAGTAAGAAAACGTATGGTAAAGAAAATGCAGTACATGGTTTATTTTTACACAAAATTTTCTGTTGTGAATTATAATATATTTGGCATGCCATCGGTAAAACGTTTTGGCCAGCATGGCGGTAATCTTTGAATTCAAAATGGCTGCCGCATTTCAGTATGGAAACCGTTATAAATTCAATGTAGTCTTCAAATAACCTGATTTTCTAAATACTACGACACACAAAATATATATCTATATCGTTAATACGTGGTTTTAGAATAGTTATTGGAAGTTTTAATTATACATTGATGTAATATAATTTTTAAATGCAGATTTTGGTAGGAAATCTTCTTTATTTTCTTCTTTATTTTGAAATCCAATTCTAAAATGGTAAAAGGTGGTCATTTGTTACAGGAAATTGTATCCTTATTCAAACATGCTTGAGACAGTCAATTTGAAATTAGTGTCAATTATGTAAAGACAATGTGTATAAATTGTGAGTGACGCGGTGTAGTTAAGGTCGGTGTGCTTTAACAAAAAGCTTATTATATAGAAAGAAATAGGAGTTTAAAGTTGAAATTAGAAATGCTATCTGATTTTTACTAGGATACTCTTAAAATGGATGAAAATTATTCACGGAAAACTACATACAAAATATGGCAGTGTAATTGATTAGGATATAATAATTAATTAAGTCCTACTGATGGGATTGTGAAAATGATTCGAAAGTCAACGTCTTTTACCATTCAGTCATGCATTGCTCTGAAATTGGCAACATTGAATATAAGAAAAACATCACTATATGCACAACAATTTGATAAGATAACAAGTGTTTTTTTCAGAATTACTTCCCTGTACATATTATATATTCAGTTTTATAATATGTTAAATGTTTAGAATAAAGCACTGTGTATAACATAACAGCAGTTGATGTATTTACCTCAACAATGGAGAAAAAATATATAATGTGAATGTTCATTCAAACTTATCTTAAGAATCCTCTCGCATTTTGTAATTATTTCCTTGTTTATCGAAATATAAAATATAAAAATGATAATTACTGGGAAAAAAAAAGAAAATGAACCATATATTAAATTGTTACAGGAAATAAAGGGGGGCGGGGTCCCAGTTAGGTGTCTGCGCAAAATGTTTTTTGATTTTATTTATACTTTGTGGTAATATACTTACATGTATTAAGTTTCATTAACAAGTATTAATGTTACCAGTTTTGACTTACTTTTATAGATATTCACATTTAAATTGGGTGGGGTAATCTGACATGTGACCAGCCCGGAACACAATTTCTGTTATTTTTTTTAAATGGTTCAAACTTTTTACTTGAAACTTTCATGATAAAATAATTAAGCAATGGACATTCACACCCTTTACTGATTTGTTAATAATCTAAACCATTGTAGTTTTCATTAAAGAAAAGGAGTATTGTTTTATATCAAAATAACAAGTTTGGCATTTTATTGTCATGGCTGACATTTACAACCACATTGCAAATGACTACGAGAAAAATTAGTATCAAGGATTTCGATCAATATAAAACTCCTGCGCCGGAAAATCGGACGCATTATTCAATTCATGCACCGGATCAACCACACATACATCGGCTATTCGGTTGTAAAAGAAGACGCATCAGGATAATAATTTTCTTGTAACAGTCCCTTTTGATCTAGTAAGGGCCAATTTCCATACCAAGTTTGAGGGTCCTATGCTCAAATGCTGCATTTTTATACTAATTGGTTGTGTGCAAGTTTGATTAAAGCTGATTGCAAAATTTGGTCTCTATCATGTTCACAATCCAAAATTAGTAATCTTGGGCAAATTGAGGGGCCATAACTCTAGAACCCATGATGGGAACTGACTCTTTTTTGAAAAGAAACGAGATATTATGCCGCCAGTACAAGTTGTGTGCAAGTTTGATTAGAATTGATTGCAAACTGTGGTTTCCGTCATGTTCTCAAGAAATTGTTGACAGACGACGGACGGACGACGGACGAAGGGCGATCACAATAGCTCACCACTACGTGACAGGTGAGCTAATAAAACGCCAAATTAAAGTCCAACGTCAGACGATCGGACATTTGGCAAACAAGATGTATGCTTGTTTTCAATAAGAATTGAAATTTATTGTATGATTCTTTTGAACTTCAAAGCCATGCAAATTGTGGTTTCATTGCAAAGTTTATGAATTCTTAACGATACCTTTTTGTGTGTATAGAAAACAGAGTTTAGCACTAATTTTTCATATGGAAACTTAATACACCAGTTATTGTTTCATTTATCCAAGACTCTGTATGCATTGGTATTTGAGCTAACTGTTACCTAATCTGAAAACCCACTGCCTCAAAGAGAGTCTAATAATTCATTGGCCGAAATATTTGCTGACTTTTTCATGGCAACAATTTCAAAAATACGCCAATTCCTAAGTGAATACCAAAACATTGAACCTCAAGTAAGGGATATACAAAATCTAATCGAATTTACTGAATTGACACAAGGTGAAGTGAAAAGCCTCATCAATGGATTGAATAGTACGTCTTCAGAGTAAGATATTTTGCAAACACGTATTCTGAAATCAGATGTAGATGAACTTCTGTCAAGCACCACTAAATTTGTGAATCTCTCATACAAGGTGTTTTCCCTGTGAAATACAACAAGCAGTTGTAAGACTTCTGCTAAAAGAAGCAGGTCTTGAACTAGAGCTTTCCAATTATCATCATGTGAGTAATTTATCATTACTTATTGAGAAAGCTGTTCTTTACAAATTAAACAGATATGTAAATCAAAACAGTCTTTTGCCTAAGTACCAGTTTGCATACAGGAAATACCATTCCTGTGAATCTGCGCTACCTCGGTTGGTCAATGATCTTCTAAGTGGTACGGAAAAAAGGAAGTCACGGCCCTTGCGATTGACTAAAGTGCGGCATTTGCCACTATCGACCACGACATTCTTCTAGATGTCCTAAAAGCACAATATGGCTTCAAATTACTTCATGCTCATTTTTTACTCATTTAGAAAATATATTGTTAATAAAATGTCAAAATTACAGTTAAATAAAATATGCAATCTCACATACTTTTTATTCACATCAATACCTCAACCCATTTAGAAGCTGCCACAAAATAACGAATCACTGAAGAACTTTCATTTAAGTAACTTGTAATAGTAATTTGAAACATTTGTTTAGAATTGCATTTTTAAAACTTGCATCTGAGATAATGTTTTAGATAGCTCAACAACATGAGGAAAGATTTAAGAAGCTGGATCTCAAAATGGAAGAAATTATCAAATTAAAAAGTAATGGTTCAGTCCGTCATATTTTTATAGAAATGTGGAGAGATGAAACTGCATACAACGAAGGCATTTCAAAAAAGAGATGGAAGAAAAACGAACGCTGGCTTAGTGAATACGAACAGAATTTCAAAGAAACTTATAGAGAATAATCGCCCTATTTTAAACAAATGGATACAAGTCATAAATTACAGCTGACATATGCCCAAGATGCAAAATCTAAACCCGTCAGAGAAAATTATAACAAATTTCAACAGATTCCCACAAACAGAGGAAATAACAGAGCAGAGAACAGAGGAAATAACAGAGCAGAAAGCAACCTGAAACAGAATACATCAAGAAAAGATCCGGTATTGAACAGAAATAGAAATTACAGAACAAATGAGGGGCAGATTGAAAATTATGATAGACCAACAACATTTAGAAATCGAGACGCAGACAGCCACACCAAGAAAGATACCCAGAAGAGATAAACGTTGATTCTGATCATGACACGTATTTTTTAGAAGAGAGCGACAGCTCAGACACACTAACCTTGCTGAAACACAAAATTATGTCAAAATATTCAATTTATCTAACAGAAAATTAACACAAGGTGAAAGAAAAATATTGAAGGGTCTCAAATTTACACCTACACCCGAAAATGGAAACAAAGTAGAGTTAGAAACAGATTTAAATGAATTTCATAGAAAACTTAGACTAAAGAATTTTTTCATAATAAAATTATAGATATTGGTAATTCATTAGTAAGTAACAAGAGCAATTTTGCACCACCTAAGGGTCGTAATATAAGTTTAGACCAATTTATCGAAGCTAATAAACATTTTCCACACACACATTTACATGTCAATCAGAAATATAATATAAAAATGGAGGAAAGAAAAGCAAGCACGTCCTTACAAAATGATGACAACATTGTAATGAAACAGGCGGGCAAAGGGGGAGGCATAGTTATAATGAATAAGAATTATTATAAACTTAAAATTCTTGAAATGCTTGAAGACAAAACATTTTATAGAGAAACTGATGAAACATGTTCTAAAAAAGCATTTAAGAAAATTAGAGATGTCATTAAATTTAGAAAAGATATAAGTAGGAAAGAAATAGATCATTTATAAAACTTTGAATTCAAACCTAGTATGTTTTATGGTCTGCCTAAAATTCATAAAAGTAAGCTTTTAAAAGATAAGTGCATTGAACAAAACAATGACTATATAGAACTAAGAGACCCAGATGATCTCAAATTTAGACCGATAGTAGCAGGCCCAGTTTGTGAAACACAGACTTAGTAATCTTATAGATATTTTATTAAAACCCTTTGTCTGTCATGTTAAAAGTTACATTAGAGATGATATAGACCTTCTTTCCCACATTCCATCAATTACAACTGAAGATGCATTATTAGTTTCATTTGATGTTACAAACCTTTATACAAATATTTCATACAACTTGGGGCTAGAAGCAATTCAACATTGGCTGGAAAAAACATCCTGATTGTATTCATAAAAGAAAAAAAAAAAGAATTCATCTTAAAAGGCATCAAAACAATTTTGGAAAATAAATTTTTTTCATTCAATGGAACGTTTTACAATCAAATCAGGGGAACAGCTATGGGAACAAAATTTGCACCTACATATGCAACATTAGTATTAGGTTATTTGGAAGAAAAGCTCTATACAATCTTGGAACATGCAACAGACACAACATTTGCTACATATATAAAAAGAACTGGAAACGATTCCTAGATGATGTTTTGTCATTTGGACAAAATCACAAAACCTACTTGAGCATTTCCACGTCCTGTTAAATAACTTGCACCCAGATATTAAATTCACAATAGAAATAGGGGAAACACAATTATCTTTTTTAGATATTTTGATTAAAAAGAATGGTTGCCATCTTTCAACAGACATTTTCTTTAAACCTACAGATACAAAACAATACCTTAATTTTAAATCATGCCATCCAAAACATACAAAATTAAGTATTACATATAATTTAGCAAGACGTATTTGCACAATTGTTTCAGATACTAACATTAGAGATATACGCTTAAAAGAACTTATGTCATCACTTCTAATACCCAAGTCACACATACGGCGCGGAAAGCTACGTCTAGCTATGGATAGAAACGTAGTAATCCGTATCGATCGTATCGATCCGTACCTGAGCCGTACCTTAAGGTAGTAACCCGTATCAATCCGTACCAGTCCGCACGGCTCAGGTACGGATCGATACGGATGACTGCGTTTCTATCCGTAGCTAAACGTAGCTATCTGCGCCGTTTGTGTGACTGTGGTATTAACAGAAATTATCCTAAAAATATCATCCAAAATGGAATCAGCAAAGCACTAAAAATTCCAAGAGAGACACTACTTCAAACACAAATCACTACTTCAAACACAAATCAAACCACATAAAGACACAATTCCTTACGTATTTGCATTCATCCCTAAAAGCCCTGAACTATATACAATTATCACAAATAATTTACCTATAATAATGTCAGACACTAAAATGAAAGAGATATTCACAAACTCAAAATTTATCAAAAGTAAACGGCAACCACCAAACCTTAAAAAAATTATTGGCAAAAGCTTGATTCACAATAAAGTCTGATAAAACGGAAATTTCACCGTTACAAAATGCAAGAGACCCAACTGTAGTTTATGCAAACATATAAACGAAAGCAATTACTACAACTTTAACGGCAAAAGATTTTACGTAAATGAAAATATGTCCTGTGATGTAAAAAATATACTGTATGTAATCACCTGCAACGGATGCGAAGAATATTATATTGGCCAAACTGGCGATAAATTAAAAACAAGAAGAACTATCCACGCACAACAAATACGAGGCCCTTCAACTAGACAAATTCCACTAAGTAATCATATAGATATTTGCAGTAATAAAGATCCAAAGTTTCAAATGTTCCCATTTTTTAAAATGAAAGTAGATAGTACTTCAGCTAGGTTAGCGAAAGAAAATTATTTTATAAAATGCTTTAAACCAAAACTTAACAGCCTACAGTAACAGTTATATTCTAAATAAATAAATAACAACATTTATTACGCTCCTTTGAGAATATAACGTCAGAATTACGTCCCTTTATATTGACGTCGCGTCATTACCATAGTAACGTCACGTTACTTTGTATGTACACTGATGAGCCGATAGGCGAAACTAGTTTGTATTTTTATAATTAAATACTGTTGGAAAGGCATGTGAAGTTATTTTATTTATTTGATTTATAGACCTTCATCTTGTGCCGAGTCTTTTCATTGTCAAGTTATATATATATTGTGTGTGTGCGTATATATCACATTGTTAAAAATATTTAAAACATTTTGGTTCAAGTCCTGCGCATCTGAGCTCTGAAACGTGATAATCAGGTGACAAAAATTATTCAAAGGCCTTAATTATTTTTATTCTTACATGGTCGTTGAAATATTTTGATAAAATTTTGCTTTGCTTCATTTATCCAATTAGTAATAAATCGGACGTCATGCGATAATTTAACGTCATAATGGAGTTTACAATGCTCTTTTACCGGTTCGCGCGCTCACCGTTCTTTATCGCAGATTCTTAAACGACCAGATTAATTTTTCTAGCCGAATATCGTTGTGATAATATTACTAATGTAATAGCAGGGAGGTAGGTTATGAGGTTATGACCAGCAAAAAGGGGGTTATTTATAAAACCCAGTCCGGCCCGGCCCGGCCAAAACCACGGAAATAACCGATTCCGATTATACGGAAACCACCGGAAACTTACGTGTAATTTACTTCATTATTACAGAACTACAAGAAAAGTACTTAATATTGATGAAACGTATATTAAATGACGTATTTCACTGGACATAAACAAATACCTAACAAATACCTAAAATAACGAGATAGTTTAGGTGTTTCAATTAAACTCAATGGAGCTCGGCAATCGACATGTCATTTTGTGTAACAGACAGACATGAAATAGCACATGGCTGGATACTTCCAACAGAACTTAACAGGCTAGTTAATATTACTTTCACAACTACTTTTGTGACACTAGATTTTGTACTAAGACTAAGGGGCCTTTACTGTGTCGGTACAGTCTCCTGCATGTGTTTTTCGTCCTACTGTTTCACAAACTGGCGAGTGGGGAATGAAAATATAAAGAAGACCTGTCCTACAATTTTTATGCAGGTGAAAATCGTTGTTCTTAATAAATGCCAGTTAAATTAGAAATTTTGACTATTGGTCTACAAGAGAACGTGACTATAAATCTATTGATATAAATATAAACAAATGACTTAAACTTCTAAAAATATATATGTGAAAGAATGTAACTTGATATCGACACGATATCATTTGTAATTATATTAGCATTCCGTCAGTAAGTTTCTAGTGGTTTCCGTACAAACAAAATCGGCTATTTCCGTGGTTTGGGCCGGGCCGGGTTTAATAGATACAATCGTAACTGCAAAAAGCCTTTTCACTCCTGCTTTCCGAGTAGATACTAACATCTTAATAATGTTTCTAATAGATAAATTAAATGCGCCAAATGGAATAAAAAACAAAAACAAATAATTCTTATATGTCCATGACCTGTCATTTAGTTACAAATCGATGAATTTCTTAAAGAAATAATTAAGTCAAGTAGTATTCTGTATAATGATTGACATTAAGGCCATTTCCTCATATTTCTGTAAATACTGTCAGGATTTGTCGAATATGCGTGTGAATTAAAACCTAAGTTATATGGCAGGGGCCTGTTTCGTAATATGGTCTAGTACGATTTTGTTACTACAACAGGTAGATGTACTCTAAAGACATTCATATTCAAATGGTTATTTATAATGTTTATGGAATGGAGGACTCCTGCGTACGAGTAACTACTGTGTAAAATAAGCTAATGCTTGAATTTCTTGGACATGGCCGTGTCTAAAACCTTACCTGAGATACCGGAACTCAGATAAAAAGGAAATGGTCATTCATCCATCCATCCATCCATCCATCCAGATTTAGCTCAAATTTATGTAAAAAGTGCATGGTTACAAATATGGCCGCATGCTTTATAAATATACACATGTTTTAGGCAAGTCTTTTGCAGATAATAAGGTACAGGTCGCACAAGGAGTGTATTTTGGACCATTTTTGTATCACAATTTAGTGTCCTGAAACTGGTGTATAACTTTTTTATCATAGAAACAAAAAAATCTGGTCTGCGGGCTAAAATGCCACATGATGAAGCGGAACAACAAAATTTATTTCTTTATAAATTATCATAAACAATTGTTGCGCAATAGCAGAAAACAGAAGAAAGTTATAATTAGTCTCTATCTTGAAATAATTACTGGTTATTAGAGTTGTGTAAGAATTGAGAAAATACGCTGGAAATATGCTTCGTATATTCGGCGACGTAATGGGCGGTATATTATTCCGAGAAATATGGAGTGCCCATTTCTAGATGCAATACAAATATTTTGTTACATTCACCAAAGTATATTATTTCTATATGAATGGTACACATTCCTGTTTATAAAACCCTTTTAACGCATTGGCATACATGAAACTGGTGTCACAAATGACGTCGCAGGCCCTATATGATATTTATTTGGACGTCAACATAGAAAAATATTGACTTTTCAGATTTCATTGGAACTCATAACAATTTATGAATAAGTATCAAATAACAGTCCTATTTTATGGCTCACTGGTCAGTAAAGGTATATTAATGCAGTACAAAAATGCTTAGAAAAGAAATGTGTCTGTGTGTGTGTTCGCGTTTAACGTCTTTTTGCAACAAATTTCAGTCATATAAACAACGTTGTCTACTTGTTGCAGTGAGCACAATGCCCAACGTTTTAGTGCTGCCTCACTAAAATATCACGCCGTAGACACGTGGCATGATAACCCACCCAGTCACATTATACTGACACCGGGTTAGAAAAGAAGTACTTTAGCTTTAAAATGGCCACAGTCACTCAAAATTGGAAAAAAGTCCCATCTTTTAAGCTGGATATTTTTCCATTTTCTAAAGCTGGAAAAGAATCCAACTTTAAAAGCTGGAAAAAATTCTAACTTTAAAAGCTGGAAAAATCCAACTCCTAAAATTGGAAAAAAATCCAATTGGATTTAGAATTTGTTTTAAACCATTTAAACTGGCTAAGAACATCGTTATTCACTATTTATGTTTAAGGGTGTTCATTGATCCTGTTTATAAGTGTTTATAATAAATCTGATTTTTTTTCTGAAAATGTATAATCGTTTTTTTTCCCCAGCTTTTTCCCCGGGAATTCTTTATTTACCATAGTATGGATAGTATGGATC
>NW_026463404.1:0-68815 GCF_021730395.1 Mercenaria mercenaria
AATCCACGCGTCGTATGGTTTAAATCTGCACATCGCAAAGTAATCTTGGAACAATATAGAAAAAGATCATTTTACGATATGAGTAGGAGTCAATTAAATTCATTTTGATCGAAAATGTATATGTTCTGCATGTAAATCTTACACGAGACCTTTAGAAATATGTGTCCGTCTTTTTTACACGTGTTTGCATTATTGTAGCCTAACGGTTGTAAATTATGGACTTTGTGTGAAAATACAAATTTTATGCTTATCAAACTTTGTTCGAGACCTCAGTATTGAGAGCACATGCGTTCTACATAAAATGTGACTATTAGAAAGGAGTGTGTGCAAAAGAATATTTGCTAGTTTTAGTTTCCTTATAACCGGCTAGAAACCTTACCTGCGATGCTGTTTGACCTTGACCCTTCTTAAAATATCTACACGGCCCTGTTTAGTTGAACACGATATTTTGTGTAGTCTACGAATTCAGAATGTTCTATGCACAATCCGATAAGGATATCTCGAAGCGCATTTTACCATGCAGCTCAAAACAAACTAGAATCAAGGATTCTACTTGAAAATGTCTATAAATAAAGCTTGTGTGAAAAGACACATGTATGAAGTATAAAGACGCTGACAGAGCTTCTGATAAATTGATATGCATTTAACACAATGACGCGCAACGTAACGTTGAAACATTGAATATAAATTGCTTAGAACTTGTCTAGGCGTATTGTGTAAAACGTGCCAAATAAAAGTATGCTAGTCGAAGTACAAGTAGCTCTTCATACAGTTGTAGATGTTTAAAAGAATAGTTCCACGCAATTCTGATATGTCAGTTCAGAACATTTTCAATAAAACATGACAACAGCGTTTATGTTAGAGGCAGCTATATTTTCATTAGCGCGGGAGTTCTTTTGTTCAAACTCGGAGACATTTATGCTGTATGAAACAGAACGTATATTGTCTGAAAAGACCCGAACACACACACACGCACGCACGCACGCACACACACAAACACACACACACACTGACTTAAGACGGCGTTAACAGTCTGTGATACACGATGTACAGAATTAGGCCAAAGCCAACTACTATACTCATAAAGAAAGTTCTCTTTTTCATTCGTATACTTAAATCATTTAAAACTTGCAACGTGATATGTTAAAATGGAAAAGTGTTGCATTGGCATTCCTGAAGCAATTCTGATTTTGATAGCTAGTTCATTCATACTTTAAATGCGTTCTGTAGACAGAGAAATGAGTTATACAATTTTCTACCTCACATAAGTTGGCATCAGTAACAGATTTTTATAGCCTTAGTGTTGTATGTACTAGTACTCAAACTAAGAAAAGAAAGCTTAAAAATATATGCAGTATCACGAGTATAAAATAATTTTAATTACGATTACGAATACCGGTGCACTAAATGTTTTTAAAACAATCTGGTGTCTTTGTAATTTTTTTTAATTCAAATTTCATGTTGCTTTAGTTATTCGCATGATAGCACGAGTCAAGGATATTGACATCAAGGTATCAATGTCCTTGATGAAAACGTAATTCATAAGGTCGTTGAATTGAAAAAAATGTGTACACGTCACTCCCCCTTACACACGCCAATTGTTTTCAATGTTTTATAAAATATTTCAATAAAGTTTCGTTTTAGGATATGTATTATATATTTCGCAAGTTTCCTGAAGTAACAATCCTACGTATTTATTATACATCAACATCAATTTTTAAAATTACTTTCAGTGTTTGTGTCTGGATACTTCATTGTACTTGCGAGGCTCCAGTGCTTTCTTTTTGAGGTACTGGACGGAGTAATTTGCGCGACTATCTTTTTTGGGCTGCCATGTGGTTCGTAACGTTTTTCATAACACAAGAAGGTAAGAGTTACATATACTATCATCGTAATTCCAGAAATTGATGAAATGGATTATATACCGAGTACATCTTGAAACGCAACACTTGGGTTTACAGTCAGTGTTTTTTAAACCGACGATGCCTTGCATTGGTAAATGCAAATGGTGGTTTTACAATTTATTTACTGTGTGCTTGTTCAAATGTGAATTTGGGCCCTTTGCATAATTTAAATATACATGTACAAAGAAATTATGAAGGAAAGTATAAACAAATCGAGGGTAAATAGGTTGCGTTTCTAGATGTACTGAGCATATAACAAATACTATAATTTTACACAGAAATGAAACTGTCTCATTAGAAATGGGGAGGTAAGAGATAAGCATACAAACGGGCACACCAGGCTTCCTTGTAAAGTGCAATATCATTATACCATATAAAATATTAAAAAATGTCTTAATATTACGTTTACAATCTTTCCTGTATGCCATATAACAGGAAAGTACTTCTCATATTCAAACTTGACCAACTTCTGACGAAATGCAGCGAAATTACCATATTTTGTATATATTTTGTACAAAGTATTGTAAATTGTTGAAACATAGCAATAATCCTATCTGCACAAAGAACAAAGTTTAATCCCTCCACTGCAGAAGTCATGTTTTTTATTTTACTTTACTTTCGTAATTATTTAAACTGTGTCAAAATTATTGCAATGTTGTCTCACATTTTTGTAGAAAGTACTTTTTCACGTATAATAAATTCCTTGGCTTCAGTACATTATTAAACATTTTTATTAAACACAACCCGGCTGTTTTTTTTTTTCTCTTGTTTCTCGTTTTGCATTTCAGGTTTTGCATAGAACCCCTCTATTACCATCAAAGGACAATGGATATCTATATTTTAACTTCAGCACGTTGTGGTACTGAAAGGAAAATTTGAAAACATACATCAATTTCATGACAATGAGAGTCTATTATAGAAAGCCTTAGTTCATACAATCAGTTTTATTCTAAATTTATGTTTGAATTAACACAACGGAAAGGTCGGATAAGCCAATTATTGACCTCAGTTGTGAAACACTGTAGACGGACAACTTTTGTAAATGCACGTCATTAACCAAAGCATCATGTCATTTTCTATCTATATCCAACGTAGGTAAATTAGTTACGCGAAACATGGCAAAATCAATCCACTTGTCGTTATCTTCATGGATTATTAACAATATGCGTTCAGATTTTCTAGGAAACTTAAAAGGATGTTCAATCATATTCAAAATGAAAAATAGTCCAAATTTCGACTTTCTGTACATTTCTAAAAACTAACAACATTTGCATCCAGAGTACAAACCATGATAGATTTTTCTAAACATTGGAGAACAAGATCTGTAGTTAAAGTGTTAGATATAATAATAAAAACCTTAAACATACTGAAAGATGATGATTGTACCAACTTATAGCAAGAAAAATCTTAAGTTTCGTCCAGAAACATACCTTGATTATAATACTTTTCTGTTAACATTTCCATTGTACGCTCACCCGGGTATAGATACAGAAACTGCTGCTGATTTGTTTCGTTTATGCCCTGTAAGATGTTAACAAGATTCTTTGTCCTGAATTTCTCCGGACCACCTATTTCTATGTCATAAAATGTCTTCTCTCGTTGACCTGAAGTAGATTGTTGAACTGCAATTTATTTTAACGATAGTTATTCATACATAAAATAGGCATTGCAACTGAAAATAAAACTACAAGGACTGAAAAAATTATTAAAATATCATTTCCTGAAAAAGAGTTATTTGAGCTGAAAAACAAATGATCCCGGATGAAATATTTGGGAAAAAATGGAGACAATTCCGCAAAGACTTTATGATAGGCTTAAGTGACTACTGACCTAGAACCTCATGTAAACTATGCCCTTTTTACCTCTAATCATGAAAACAGTATGCACACTTGCCTCATGGATTAGCAACCTGAATACAAAACTACGTAAAGATCAAATAATTGATTGTCCTGGGGAAAATAGGACATTTTTGTGTTGAAATTTGTCAACAAACAGACGATTTTTTTTAAAAGTCAAAACCCACAAAATTTCACAAGGTGAAATATGTTGAAAAGGCTACTGCTGGAAAGAAAACAATCTCGACTACCCATACATATGCGTCAAAGTATGGAAAAATAACTAGAAATATGAGAAAATCGAAGAAATCAATTTCAAGACTGTTAGATGAATAACTGTGTAATCATACATGGCATTTATCATAGATAGGTTACTTTTCCTTTGCACTGAATTAACTTGGGCAGGATTAGGATTACGAAACGGTATTCACTCAACAATTTCACTTATATAAACAGATTGTTCCTTTGTGTAAAGAAGGCTTAGGGTAAGTCTCTACATAAAAGGCGACGGCCCTAATGTGAACCTTATAGCTAAAATCACTTATAACCCGCAGATGCAACCTGACACTCATGGTGACAGTTCGAATTCAGTCTAGAACAATTACGGAAACAAAATTTATCGTAGCACAAATGTTACCGTAAATAGCTTTAGCTTTAATTTTACCATTTAGTAATAAATATATTAAAACTAATTATTAATTATTTGATTTTTACCATTAAAGGGAATTCCTATAGTTTTTTATGCGCATCTTTCTACGCAGCCGACACTTTATATGGAAGACTGAAGTGAAGTCAACATTTGTTGAAACATGTGACAGACAATCTTAAATATGAGGAATCTTGAATGAAATAACATTTTTGATAAGTTTTATCAGTAATCAAATGTTGATACTGCTTAATGTTGAATTGACAAGTATCATGTCTGACAGGTATCTTGCCATTTTTGTGGTTGTGTTTCCACGTAGTACAAAAACAGTGTCGGTCATATAATGTAAGACAATTGACTTATCAGACTGATCAGACAATATCACCTTTCAGATTATTTAGTATTCAATTATAGAAAGAATTAAGAATTTTTAAAACTTTTTTGACTTCTAGAAGATATACATGTAATCAATTTGGTCAGGTTTGCGCCATTTTTCGTCCGAACAGGTGTTGTATTCAAGCGGTCTTAACATAACATTTAGCCTGGTGACCCATACATTTTAAGTCATTTTTATGCTCAAAATACAATTATTTATACACAAAAAACGGAAAAAATCTATGAAAGAGTTTTTTTCAAAATTTAAAAATATATTCTTCTTAATGGGTATTTTTCATTGAAAAAAGTTCACAAAAGTGAATATGAACACTATTATTTTTTCATTTGTACCCATTATCGTAAGGATATATTATTCCAAATATGACTATGATATCAAATAAGTATATAATAAAATCTGTAATAAGAATAAACATTATCGTGCTGTCTTGATGTATATTTTGGTCGGTATTTATGAAAGAGCAGAAAATTATGAAAATGTTGAAAAATCGCTGGCAATTTCAGCAATAGTGGGTGTGTTCGAAACAATTTTTCACAAAAACAAGCCTGGTGACCCATTGTTTTTATTTGTTCATTGCATTGTTTTCAGCTCAAATTTCCCTATCATATATGTGAATTTGAAAAAAGTCTATGAAAGGAAAAACAATATAGGAATTCTCTTTAAGTAATAAATTAATTAAAACTATATATCAATTATAGTTGCACGGAATACTACTTTCGATTTATTGTTGCATTGTATAATTTTATGTCGATAAACTTTCTTCGTTAGTCTATGGCAGAATACTCTATACTTAGTCTGGTTTGATTCTAACAGGTAGTTTCTAAGAAGATATTAAAGTATATGTGTGGACGCAGGACGTCGCACGCAGGTCCATCCAGTTATACGGAAATCGCAAGTGAATTTTTGAAATAAACGAAAAACGGGCAAAAAACTCTATATAGAGTATTCCGTTAAAATATAGTTTTGATGGTTATATTAAAATAGAACTTACCCTTTGGGCCGTTTTAGTCAAACCAAGCTGAATGATATTAAAAGTGGGCAAGGTAACTGATTTCTAAAGCGGAGGACAGTGACAGTTATATATTTTGGTGAATCAAATGAACGTTTGGATTAACATTTCATAATGAAATAACAACATGACAGAATTTTTCATTAGAACTTAGATCAAACACCACCTCTACAATTTGGGGTCTCATTTTAGCTGATTTTGCAGTTTGACTTGAAATATTTGTTCTTGCATCAAACAGGACACCCCCCCCCCCCCCCCCCCATACACACACACATTTTCTTTTCATTTTTATTCAGCACTTCTTGTTGTTATTCTACCCTTTATATAATGCAATTTGAAACTGGAACAGTTTGCTACATAAGATTAGAAACAATTGTTAAATTATATGAAACATAAAGAAACATCAGATTCTATATTTTACTACTACATTTGTGTTGTAGTTAAACTCTTATCTTAGCAATATGATTTGCTCTGTGATACTTTAAGATTAAGTTATTATGACCATAGTTCTGTGATACATGTTTTTAAAACTTACCTGGTGATAATTGTTTAGTAAAATAAACTATTTATTTACTTGATAATAACACCTATTTTGGTACCTTGATACATTTGTACTCAAAAGGACTCCACTGGAAATAAATTGTAATTTTCTATGGGTCATCCTGTGATATACATCACAAAATTTTGCAAAGTTGTGTAATCAAGTCCAAAAGTTTCAAAGTAAAACTTACAGTATGTTTTGTAGTCTGTGATATATCCTGTTTTATCAAATTATACAGATTGTTATTTTTTTTTCTATATGTGTAAAAAATTGTGTTTTATTTGTAACTTCCTGCATGACATATCACGGATAAAACATATATAAAAACAATTACAACAACTGAACTTGTTTGTTTGTATTATCGGTCTTTTGTAGTTTATCTGCCCTTTTCGGTTCTCGATTTCAAAATGCCAAATAGACAATCTGCGACGCCACTTAAACATTAGTGCCAGCGAACATTCTGACACATCAAAATATCATAAAACCACTTCGAAGTACTGTTCAACAACCTTTAATGAATGTCACTTATTTAAAATTTGACAGTGTGGATCGCCACAGCACATCTGACTTTGGCTTTTCTAAAACTTGATATTTTTTTCTTTTTCAAAAAATCGTCTTTATATGTCCCTTTCTGGCAAAACGAAATTGAAAACCTACTCTTCTGGTAGTATTTACTATCATTTTGGAAAACCAAGGGTTTCATTGCGTTTAAATAGACCTTTCAAACACTAATATAATAGTATGTTCAGCCCTAAGTATAAGAAAATAAAAATACGAGATTGTTTATTTTATATTAAAAGTAGGCAATCTGAAGAACTGGACTTATTCGAACCTTTTACATCTGATCATTTACTCTCTGATTTATACATTCCCTAAGCACCTATGAGTAATTGATTTATGGTTAAATGAACATACCATTGTTATCTTCAACCACCATAACGTATGCTTTCAGATGGCCAAATGTGCGATTCATATCGTCAACCTCTGTAACTTGTTCAGAAAATCTCAAAATGTAACTTTCTGATTTTGCATTGTCCAATTTCTCCAACATTGTTCGGGCTTCATGTGTGCTAATAAATCCAGCAATCAAGCTTAAACAAACAAAAATGAACATTAGTCTTGAAGAAAAACGACAAATCTTTGATGCTTTATTGTCAACTTGTTTTCTACCAATTCGATGCACAGCATCAAACTGTTTTGTTTTGTACTTTAGAGTAGACTGCATTCCATATAAAATATCAGAAACAACGTAATCAATTTTATTTAAAGACTAAAGCTTTTTTTTAGTATTTTTGTACAATTTTGATATACTTATTGTATAGCTTTTCCCTATTTTGAGCAACTCTACAAATTGTATTGTAATATTATCTCTCTGATATGTAACGTGTGCTTCATTAAAATCGTGCTTATTGTCAAATTATCTCGATAAGCATTTGCGCAATTCTTCATGTTGCTAATTTAATTTTGCAAAACGCAGACGACAATCTTGTGGAATGATCTTTTTTTTTTTTTTTTTTTTTGGTAGATCATACATTTGAATTACGAGAGCTGTTCAAAAATAACGTAGACTTTTGCTGACAAATGTTGCTTATTGTGTAAATAATAATGGGAAATACATCGTTGTAATTCGGAATCTCTCTGTAATTTGGTCATATACTTTTTGTAACATTTTTGCTGATAGGCGAAGCGCGACGAACGTTTTCATTATCATAGCTACGCATAACCGGCGCAGTCGCTGTTTGATCTGTCGCGATTTGAAATCAATCGCAATTAATGTTCGCAGCTAAAAGTAAACCTTTTGCCCAAATATACGTCAATGTGCAGCAACACGTCAGGGCGACATGTACTTAGAGTATGGCATCATTCCGACGTGGGAGACGGAAGAAAACAACGTTTGAACTAAGTGAGTGTTACTGTTTATAATGCATTTAATGTTGTCATTGACTAACATGGATGATAAGACAGTTGCTTAGTTATGGCGAACAGCAACTGCAAATCATAATTCAACGAAGCAGATGCAACAGCAATGTTCAGTCATCTGTGTCTTTACCTTAAAGTGGTATAAACGATTCTCAAATGGTCCAGAATTGCTTAAAAGCAGCGGAGATCGAGAGAGAAAACGGAAAATCTGCGAATGGACGTTAACGCCAATTTATGACGCCGTAGATAAAGACCAAATACTCACGTTGATTACCCTGTCTGAGATGCGTGTCGTAAGTGTTCATACATATTTAGTATTCTAGTATTCTAACCTAACAACTTGCTTTGACTTAAGTATTCATGAAAATTTATAAAATAAATTCATAAATATGAATTAATGCAAACTTAATGAAAGTATCACAGTGAAGGCACGACGTCGTTAACGTCGTTGAAATATAATCGCCGTGCGCCGGGTCCGTGTAAGTGACTGTTTTCGAGGAAGCGTAACTCCTGAATGCATGATCATAATCACGTCAAATTTGCAGTGCAGTTAGCAGAAAGACTGCAAATCATGATGGTATATTTCTTGTTTTGCTTCATTAAAGTATATAAAAGCTAGAGAAAAAGTCTATGTTTTTTTTTTGAAGAGCCCTCGTACTTCAAAAATCTTTTTGTACTACTAGGTCAATTATTATCAGACGTCTATACTCTGGAAACACACACATATATATATATATATATATATACCTACAGTAATAACACTTTTTCTGCGTAATTCAGTGGCGTTACGTTTATTTTTTTTCTACAAAATATATTAAAGTAAAAGAAGATACATTTAGCAGATTATACAACATGTGTCAAAAATGAGAAAAAATAGAAATAAATACTCATCTTCCCATAAATGTAGAACGCTTTCATCAATTAGATTGTATATTCCAACAAACCATTTCCAGAAAGAACAGGATGTGAAAGTCTTTTCATGTGTGTCCTCCGACCAGTCTATGTTATCCTAAAATTGGGTTAGACGCAATTAATTCTACATTTTGTAGTTAATATCTTAATATTAATACATAACATAACAAATATAACATAACGAAAACAACATTGATCTATAAATAGTTGTCTTTAAAAAGACGGTGCTTATAAACAAAAATTCAAGGTGTAACGTACCTGACAAAACTTTTTAAAGGAAACAAGTTCCCACTCATCTACAATAGCTGCACCTAAAAAATAACAATATATTTATTCCTAAAACAAAAAGATTTTAATAACTAGCCTGCACATTTTGAACTTACTTTAGAACTGAAAAAAGTGATGTTTACCATAACGCTATTTCTGATATTGAGTTATTAGTAAGCGAATTTTCAGATTTGACACTCTTTCTAAACAGCTATACTTTTCAGTGTGTAGTAAAAGCTTCATATCTAAACAACCGAACATTCTTTGTTTTCAATTCTAATATGGCTAACAATGCTTTAATCATCACAACGATGTTATGTTGACGTCACGTCAACGCGATATTTAGCGTTATGTACGCATCAAGAAATAGCGCTTTCAAATTTTATGAAATATTTTACTTAATATAATGTTTTTAACGAAATGTCACATTGCATATATGTTTTGATTAATTTATACACATACTGAATTAGTTATTCCCTTTCCTGAATAATTAGCAATAATTTCCGCTCGAACTGAATTCTGCCGCAATACGTACTACCGTTTCCGGTCCTGGTGTGTTTTAACAAATATCTACTATTGGCGTCATGCTTGGGCGAAGAAACAGTTCCGTCACATTTGATATAAATTTTACAATAAAAAACATATTAGAATCGAAATAATTTATAGCAAAAGAGTGCTTTATCACTATCTATACACGATGGGCGGTTATACGTCGGGCGTAATAATTTCACGAGGGCGCAGCCTGAGTGTAATTATTTCGGACGACGTATAACCGCCCGAGTTATTAATAAAAACATATTTTGTATAATTTAAGCGTACTGTAAAAAAATGAATTGAGTAAAAATGATTCAAGTATTACGAGTAATGTTGAGTAATACTGTATAATAGGTGACCTTTATATCCATTATACAGAATTTGAGGATGAACGTATTATTAAGCCCTTAATAGGGTATCTGTAAACATGCAGAGTTTATAAACACAAATATACCCAATAATCTCTGTTTTAAGTACATTAGGTTTTCCTCCGTTAGTGGTCTTCACGGGCATAATCTTAGTAAAGCAGACTGTAACATCTGCTGAACAAGATGCCAGGGCAGGTCTGAGAGTGAATGTGGTGACTGGCAAATCTGAAAATCAGTGGGAATCGTAACTAAAGTAATGGAGACAATCCATGATTGAACAAATAACTTTGTGTTTAAATGTTTATAATTTTAACAATTTTATCTTATCTATTTCAATTCTACTAAAGCGAGTCTTTTTAATTGCCTTCAAACTTCAATGACATGTTTACAACTATTGTCAATGTCTCCATCCACAGAGCACAATCTGTACAACTGAAACAAACATATAGACAAATATAACGATGTTCCATATTTCCTTATATTAGTCAAACAATGCCAAGCAGTCATAACTAAAAGATATATTTTCATATTTGTGACAAAATAAAATAACTTGGCCATGATGGTCCTATATCTCTCAACCTGGTTTCATTGCTTAAACAGGTATAACTAGAAACATTTCTTCTAAATTACTTTGAAATATGGCCTGCATATTCAAATATTCAAGGGAAAAACTAAACGCAGGGGTTGGGGAGAGGTAAACTATGACCTTTTATAAATATTTGTATATATACACTTCTGGTGGTCATGCTTTTGATACATCTGTTCAATATGAACAGAATCTGTAAAGGAACACCAAAGGAGCATTAGGATACTAGCATTTTAAAATCGGCTTCAGGAAAACTGACGTCTACTCTTTTTAACAAATCAGCATTCTTTGAGGAGAATAACCAAAGGATCTACGAAATTATTTTAAATACGGATGTTTGAACCATACAATTACTTCAGTAACCAGGCCGTGGTGGTCATGTATTTATGAATTCAAAATTTAACAATAGAAGTCTACCGAGTATCATTTGTTTGAAATTATTTCAAAATAGACGAACAGTGTTTGATATTATAAAGTGCATGAAAAACATGTCCTACGAAAGAAATATATTTCAACAAATTTTAAAATTAGTTTGTATAATATCGAGATATTTTATATACCCATATCTTTATATATATTTCGAACCGTATACGCTAGCTAGCACCTGTCGAGCTGTTTAGCTAACATATAACACTAAATTTGTTAATTTAGTATGCAATTGTACGAGTGTTGGGATTATGCCACGTTAAACAAAGACATTTACAGGTATTTAAATTCTACTTTTCTTTTTTTTTTTCAATATAGACTTGACATTACAAGCTTTCTTAAATATATCTAAAACACCTGCAAAAACAAATGCCAACAGGAGGGTCATTGATCTTAACGCGCTCACCTTTGTAAAAGGCTTCAAGTACAGAGATAGGTTTCTTCTATGTTAGCCTATATAATACACATGTCATACACATTTTTGAACCTAGGGCAATAATTTGAACAATTGTGGTAGACATTACAAATCTGATATAACACGCCAAATAATCAAGGTTCTAGCTATTTTTGATACAGGATAGAAGATTTTCCTTTCTTTAAGTTCCTTATATATAAAAGCCTATAGTAAGTACACGTCAGAGACAGAGGCGTGGCCATCTTTTTACTTTAGTGCGATAATTTGGACAAGTATGGTAGAGAGTAAAAACCCTTATATCAGAAGCCAAATATCAAAGCTCTAGAGAAAACGAATTTTAATGTCTGACAGATGAAAACCTATTTTTAACTAAAAAGACGCTTATTTTCAATGAAACATTACCATTTGAACAACTTTAAAAGAAGGCTACACAAAGAGCAATTGTGCAAAGTTTCATCAAAATCCATTAAGTGGTTTTAGAGGAGATGATGTTTAAAGAAATTGTTGATGAAAAGTGGCCATGCCCTCTGGTAGCCATGTTTTTTTGACTAATAAAAACACAGAAGGTCACACATTGACAGTTTGTTTGAAATTATCTTAAAATCGGGTGACCAGTTTTATAAAAAAATATTTTTTTCTAACTTTCTATACATCAAGGGAAAAATGAACACGCCCCTCGGCAGCTTTTTTTTTTTGACGAATCAAAATAATTTTGAACAATCTTGATAGAGGGTCACACAAGAACCATTTGTGTAAAATCATTTTAAAATCAGGCTGGCAATTTCACACAACAAGATTTTTAAACTTTCCACTTTTACATATAGGGAAAAGTGACAACGCCCTCTGGCGGCCATTATTTTGACGAATAAAAATAATTTGAACAGTCTTGGTAGAGGGCTACCCTTACGGTAAAAATATTCTAAAATCGCGCCAGCAGTATCACACAAGACGAATTTTAAAATTTCCACTATATACATATAAGAAAAATTGACCACGCTCCCAGGGGGCCATGTTTTGGACGAATCGGTATAATTTAAAATCAGGCGAAGGTGACACAAGGATCATCTGGGTGAAAATATTTCAAAATCTGACCATCGATTTAGCAGAAGATGTCGTTTGAAGATTTATTCTGGTGGTCCGTATGTTCAACCGAGCGGAACCGTTTAAACAATTTTGGTAGAGGACCATCCAAAAAATATCCATACTTTTTTCATCAAAATCCATTCAGTGGTTTTGGAGGCGATATCTTTTAAACACAATTGTTGACGAAGGACGGACGGACGCACGACGGACAAAGGACAAAGCGTGATCACAAAAGCTCCCCATAAACATTGCTCAGGTGAGCTAAAAAGTAATTGCATTTAACAATTTTTTTATTCAAGAGCAAATCACTAAATGAGAAATATCATTTCGATTCCAACACGTTACCAAGGATATTTAAGTACATTCTTTACGACATCAATTAGATATTTGCCTGTTTTCTGTTGGTCTCTTTTCCGGCGCGCCGCTATGACGTAATAATTGTGACATCAGAAAATCAATTGTTGTATAATAGCCTTTTTAATAGGAAAATAAATCGGGTTGTGTTAGAATATATGATAAAATAAACCCTCTGTTAAAAGCACCAACAAAAGTATCAAGCAGTCTTTTTATCACATGATGAACTAACATTTTGATTACTCGCATTTCTGACTTACCTTACAACCAGTTCAGGTAAGTATTTGTGCTCAAGTTTTGCTACACAGCTGTGTTGCCTGGTCACCAAAAAGGTGCTTAAATGACATTTAAATAACTGTAAAGATTTCAAAAAGGGTATTAATTTAGTTCCTGTTATATCATACAAATTTATTTATCATAGTGTTGATAAGAAAACAAGAATGACACTTTTAAAATCAGATAAAAATAGTGCATAGCAGTGATATATTTTTCCGTTTACCTTCACTCGTAAGAACTTAGCACACAGTCAACAGAATGCAAGACTAAACTATCAAAAGGATATGTGATTCGATAACATAAACAAATTGCTCACTGACCTGGCTGTAAAGCCATACATTAAATTATCTAAGTTTTCTTTACATCTTTCCAAAGGGGTGATATCGTGTTCAAAATCTACGAAAACATTAAACCACACAGGTATACTACCCCAAAGTAGATCATACATTATGCGACCAGTCTCAGCACACCTAAAAGTGAATAATAATTTCATACAAAAATATTAGGTATGATACAACCTTATAACGAAATCTACTGAATATTCGAGTTTGATCAAATGTTAGAGATAGGAATATAATTAATATGAAATAATGCACTGCCTCATTCGGGTATCTAGTCCAATAAGATATGAAAAAACTGAAATGACAGCATGGAAGAACCCAATTTTTTAATTCGACAGTAAATATCTCATTCGGTTTATCGCATGTTACCGTAGAGGGATCGATTCCATATCATATTAAAGGTAAATTTTGGAATAAAAATAGCACTGCCTATACCTTAACTGGTGTGCAAAACGTTGCGGTTCGGACAAGTTATGTGGACGCTTATTAGGCAAAAGGAAAAAGCGTGTTCTTCCAAAAAGTCAGACGCTCTATGCTCGTGCCGGAAAGACACCACATGTTTTAATTCGATAGTATATATCTCATTCTAATAGGTATATCGTATGTTACCCTAGAGGGATCAATATCCTATTTTCTTGTTAACAAAAAAAAGACCAGTGTGTTTATAGAACATTCGCCCTTCTAGATAACTATTATTGGTTAGCAAATAAAGGAAGTATAAATTATCAATTGACAACAAGAGTGGCAGAATGTCACAAAATACACCTGTTGTCGAATTTGACCTAATTCAAGGGCCAAAATCCAAGAGTTCCTGGGGCGATTTGGCTGGTTATCGAACCTGGCCGAGATATTTTGCCCACAAACATTGTCATCAAGTTTGATGAAGACCGGATGAAAATTGTTCGACTTAGAGAGCGGACAATAGTAAATTCGCAGATTTTCAAGAAATTGAAGGGCCATAATCCAAGAATGCCTGAAGCGATTTTACTGGTTATCGAACTTGGCCGAGATATTATGCTCAAAATCATTGTCACTAAGTTTGGTGAAGATCGAATGCAAACTGTTTGACTAAGAGGGCGGACAAGGCTTAATTTGCAGATTTTGAGTAATTCAAGGGCCATTACTCAAGAGTGCCATGGGCGATATTGCTGGTTATCGAACTTGGCCGGGATATTATGTCCACAAATAGTGTCAGCAAGTGTGGTGATGATCGGATGAAAACTTTGGCTTAGAGAGCGGATATGGTTTTGGACGCCGCCCGCCCACCACGGATGTTCACATAATACGCCCCGCTCTTCAAGAGACGGGCGTATAAAAAGGCAAGTTGTACACACAAAAAAATAATATGTCTAACTATCTTCATACAAATATTATCATCAAATTACGGAATATATAAAAGATTTTTAAGGCAGAATTTAATACGTATCCCTAATGTACAGTTTTACCTTGCGTCTTATCAATTCTTCGCTCAAAATATTTCTATGTTGTTTTTTTTTTTTGGCAAATTGACTTCCTACCAAATACGCACTGAGCATATTTAAAAACAATTGGTAAGAATGTATATATTCCAAAGATTTAATAAACATCACTTGAATATAATTCAAATATGTCTATTTCAAAAATGTTTAACTTGTTTAACTTGTTCCGTGACAAAACGTATCTTAAGATGTAGCTATACTTTTATGTAAATGTAGTGAGCGTAATACTAAATAAAGCGTGTCTTTACGAACTTAAAGCGGCAACGTCGTCGGTATCTTATAGCAAAATCGGCAACGCCACCGATAACAGAAAGCAAATCACAGTAAATACCTTAAAACTATTTACTTGATGTATAGACCAAATATATTATGCATATATTAAATTCAGTCATCAATCTGACACACCATTGAGATGACTAATATGGAATACTTGGACGCTGAGACTGAGTCAATGCATTAAGGTGTCCCTCAAGGCTCCTGTGCAGGCCCTGTGATATTTACAATGTACTTTGCTGCCCTGAACAAAGTTGTGCAAGAGTATTCTGCAGAACTGTATGAATATGCCGGCGATCATAAACTCGCTTTCAAAACCCAAGCTGGCAAGATGCAAGATGAGTCAAATGTTTTAAACCTAGTTTGTAGCTATTTGGATGACGTGTACATCACTACGTGGATGACAAAATTCAAACACAAAAACGGAAATTATTATCTATGGGACTAAGATTCAGCTAGCTTAAAAGTGAAAATAAGTTCAGATGTAAACTTAAAGCATATCTTTATGAAAAGTCTTTTAAGTGACTTTACAACTTAAACGCAGGACAATAATGTCACATTGTCATAATTCTAGTGTATTTTGTAATTGTTATAGTATTATGACAAAGATTTTTTTAATATGACCATCTAGTGATATGCAAATACTGTGAATAAATTGCATTTGATATTTGTAATTGTAATTAATTTTTCTTAAATTACTTAATATTTTTTAGAAACAAATTTAAGTTACCAGGTAATTGTAAAGCGCAAAGGATTTTTTTTTACTTTTTACGCTATACAGATGTATTTGTATTTGTATAATTCAATAACACAATTACTGGTCCTTTTTACAATCAACACATATTAATGAGTCACCTATGATATTAAGGAATGCCTTTTTAAATCTGGCTACATCTGCGGCAACTGTACCATAAGATAAGCCTCTAATAACTTAGAAATAAGGTTTCCAAACACTCAACAGTAGTGATGGGCAAGTCGGTTAGATTTGCCAACCGATTAATCGGCATAATCGGACAAGCCAACCGATTCGATTAATCGGATAATCGGTTACTCTAGTTGCATATCTGTAAGTTCACCACGCAGTGTATGTTTGATGTCTTTCCTTTAGAAATCAACCACACAGACATCAAATATCCTACTTCTATTCAATCTGAGTTAACGACTAGAATGATTTCAATCCTACAAAATCAAAAATTGAAAATATCTTTGCTAATATGCTTGCGTAAGTCTTACGGCATGTTATGCATATTGCCATACTTATGTCAAGAGTTTATGTTGATGGATTTCCCTGCTTAATTTTGTTAAAGCCATATATTATCGTAAATTTGGGTGATCGCAGATGACCCCAATTTATTTCGAGACTTTGGAGGAAGCCATTTTTACGTAGAGTAGTTTCCCTTAGCGTAATGGCACCAAGGAACCGTAAATACCAGAAAGAAAAAGGTCAGAAACAACTAACTTATCCGTTTAGGGTGCCAAGTAATTGATCGGT
Source organism: Mercenaria mercenaria (assembly GCF_021730395.1). NCBI lineage: Eukaryota > Metazoa > Mollusca > Bivalvia > Venerida > Veneridae > Mercenaria > Mercenaria mercenaria. The sequence continues at coordinate 17,055 of NW_026463404.1, forward strand.
CAGGAAAAAGTGAAGTCGGCGATCGCGCTCATGAGTGCAACGCCGACGATTATTCGATTGTCGCCGATTGTCGGCCCATCACTACTCAACAGACAGAAACGGAAAGTTATCATTACAGGAAACCTTATTGATTAGAACGGCCACATAACTCTCAGAAAGAACTTAACGATATGATTAAATATGCAAAAGAAGTATTCGTTTATAACAAAATTTACATAAAGTGATTTGATCTTGTGAAACCGATGTGAATACTGGAAATTAGTAGTTAAAGATTTTTTTTAAATATCACATGTCTCCTTCCTGTATGAAAAAGAAACGATTCCTGTTTACCGAGACAAGTCTAACATAATAAATAAGTTTGTTACTTCTATTTCTGGTATTGACGACTCGGAAGCTACATTACCAAACAAACAAATTACTAAAGGATATGGTGTTACATTACAGGATGTTTTTGATGTTTTTTTTTTCTAATCATTTTGTTAAGAAGGCAAGTGGACCTGATTAAATTAGTCTTTTTAATAGAATCAAGGTACCATTAAACGGGTGAATATCTTACCATCTTCCAAGATTCTTCAACTCTCGACAGGTTCCTAGCCCAGCATATTAGCGTTTAAACATGTCCTTCCAGCGCCAATACGTCATTATCTAACTTTGTTACCAATCTCGACAGTAGCATTTGTATTTCGTCAAATAAAACCACCATTTGCTGCAATGAAGAGAAGAGAATGCGAACAAAGACAACGTGTTTTTTAACGTACATGCAATTCGCCACATGTTTTCAAGCAGTGGTGTTACAATAACCAGATATTAGTGCATATAATTATGATAATATTATGTTTACTATGTCCCACCAGATACTATTATCATGTCTCCCACCACACAGTGGTGTGGGAGACATATTGATTTACTCCTGTTTGTGTGTGTGTGTGTGTCTGTCTGTCTGTGTGTGTGTGTGTCTGTCTGTCTGTCTGTCACAAAGCTTGTCCGCACTCTACGTCGAACATTTCTCACTCGATCTTCACCAAACAGAATGTGTCTGACCATAAAACCTCGGCCAAGTTCGATAACTAGCCAAATCGGCCCTGGCACTTTGGAATTATGGCCCTTGTATAGGGTACGTTTTGGGTATTTAGGAATGGTATCTTTCAAAATGCATTATTCATGGGTATCTACGGTATACTAATTTTAAAAGTAGTAGTTGGGTCCTTTTGTTGTCAAAAAAGCGCATGCGCATGTGCTCTAAGTTAACAGTAAATGAAGACTGACTTACTATGTAGATAATTAGGGAGTTGGGGGAGACATGCGCTTTTCTCAAAAGCATCTCTAGTTACAGTTAAGGTTACATATTAGCTTAAGTTAACTACATGAAAGCATGCAACAAACAGTTATAGTCACAAGACTGAATGAGCTGAAATATATAATAAATTAGCAGCTAAACATTGATGAATATGTGCATGCAATAAGGTAACGATAATAAGATGTTTCAGAATCAAGTCTTATCTATGATTAGATTATAAGAGCACCGATTAGGTGTTATTATTCAGGGACATCAAAAGGCATATTATTAAAACCTATAACATTACTTACATTAAAAATAATGAAGCAATAAGAAAAATGAGTAATGATGATAGACAATGTAGCCGGAGTACCAACTCATATCATATATAATGATTGAAACTGCCAGCTCTACGGACTGTCCATACACGCCGAGATCATTAAGTAAGTGTCCCGTGCGCTACAAGTATAAAGGTTATGAAAAGGGGCCGTGGCCGTTAAGGTTGCTAGCTACGAATCGAAACATCGTGTAAGGTGAAAATGCTTCATATCAGAAAACCAGGTTTCTTCCGAATCCGAACAAAACCATATACTGATCAACAACATTTAATGTAACTGTTTCATCAAACAAGTCTCAAAATCTCTTCAGGTCAGGAAAAACCTTCATAAGATATTCTTTCGTTAAGGTGATGTGTAAGAATTTCAGCAATATGATTTACACTGTTTGTAGTGTCACCATCACCAAGCACTGTTAGAACATGTCCAATACCTTCTATTGACGAACATTCAATTGGAAGTGTTATTCCACCTTCTCCCTCAACCTCAGTCCCTCCTAAAACGAGGATACATGTACATGATTATACTACTTATTCAATATCTAAAGTAATTTTATTGTACTTGCATTGGAATCTAATGGTTAAAGGTTTAACTCTTTCTTCTCTATTTCGTTTATATCAGGCACTCAGATCAAAACACATTTAGATGTGGCATTTGAAGCATGAATAAAGAATTTTATTAAATCTATATGATACGAAACATGGACGTATCCTCCTAAGCACATTGCAGTACATAGAGTATCACAAACAAAGTCAAATTTAGATAAATTTTACACAATCAAGCATGTATGTTAGGAACTGTTAGAAACTGTTTTGATAAGTAATTTATATCTACACAAAGACGTACAAAAGTTCTTTAATAATTTAAGCGAGATGTTACTCACTAAAAAAACAAACTTTGAATCTTCGATAATAACGTGATATAGCACTCGATAATTCACCATGCAAATACATGTAAGACATAACTGGTTTGATAAAAATGTCAAATTCATAAACAGGTGTTACAGTACGTCACAGGACATATTAGTAAAGGTATCATCATTTGTATATGAATTATTATATCTAACACATGCACATCCATTGGTTTTACGGTACGTACTAAATATGTTTAAGAATGCTCTTGTAGCGAAACATTGTCTAAAACCTAACAGTACTGATCCGTTTCAAATGCCTCAGTTTAAAGGTCTTAGGGAAGGTAGTGGTTTCCCGTCTAAATCTAAAGGAAAACAAGCTCCTCGAGGGTCTAAAATCTGCATACAGAAAGTTTCGCTGAACTGAGGCTGCTATTGTGAAGATTCAGAAAGTATCATTCAGTCTCTTAATCAACACTGCATTACACTTTTTATCAAACTTGATCTGTACGCATATTTTCACATTGGCTACCCGAAACTGTAACACTGACTGCGTATTTGTACAAATACTATCTACTAGCTGGGATAAAGACCTCTCTCATCCTCATTGAGCGTGCCAAAGTCATGTCCTTGATAGTTCCAAATTGTAAAATCAAAATGATTGATTCCATCATTTTGCCAATGGCTCTTTCAAAACTCCCAGCCATGTTTGGATTTTCTGAATTATCTAAAGGTTACTTCCCCCATCTCTTTAACCGACAAGAGAATCAAACTACTGTACTAAATCATTCACCCAATATGAAATATTACAATCCCGATGGAATGAAACCCGATTCAAGAATAGTTTTTATGGAGTAGTACGAAACCAATGAACGTATACCGTTTGATTTTCAAAAGGAAATATTGAAATGTTGTCGGCCAGATATCCTAAGACGTTGCTGTCTCACATCTAAAGCTGACTTCCTCAAAGTTACCCACGTTGATCCGTTTAAGAAGAACATTACCATTGCCTCCGCTTGTCAAACAGTTTTTAGAACAACCTTTCTTAAAGAAAAAAACAATTGGTATCTTTCCTACACATGGTTACAATCTCGAACAGGTTCAGTCTATGAAAGCTTTACAATTGGTTAAATATTAGTCTCATGCTCTGGGTATTCTTATACTGCATGCTAGAAATGGGGTGAAAAGGTAATTGGACCTTACAGGGTATCCCTTATTAACGGACGAAGTAAAAAAGCCATTGATAAGGGATACACGTTGGATTGCATTTATGAAGTCTGGCATTTCGAAAACATCTCTCAATATGATCCTGTAGTTAAAGAAGGGGGGTCTCTTTACTGAATATGTAAACATATTTCTTAAAATCAAACAGGAAGAAAGTGGTTGGCCAAAATGGTGTAAGACAGAAGAACAAAAACAAATGTATATTGAACAGTATTATGAAAAAGAGGGGATCCAGCTTGATTACAATAATATAGAGAAGAACCCGGGAATGTGTGTTTTGGCTAAACTCATGCTCAATTCATTTTGGGGAAAGTTTGGTCAGAAATTAAACTAAAATCAAGTAGCGTTCCTTGATGAATCAGCCCTATACTTTGAAAAACTAACGAATGATAGAGAAGAAGTAACGGCTGTTAACTTTGTCTCTAATGAAATGGTAGACGTACGCTGGAAATACAGGGGTGAATTTGTAGAGCCCACCGGGAAAACCAACGTGGTTATTGCTGCCTATACAACAGCTCAAGCTAGACTTAAATTATACTCTTACTTAGAACTTACTTAGGACCCCGTGCATTGTACGCGGATACCGATTCTGTTGTATTTATATCGAAAGTAGGAGATTTGATGCCCTCGTTAGGCGATTATTTAGGTGATCTGACAGAGGAAATCATATCAAAACATTTGTTGCTAGTGGACCAAAAAGTTACGCGTATCAATTACAAAATCCTGATAAATCTAAAATGAAGGATAAAAATAGTAACGTGACGTCTTTTCGTTTAAATGAGTCCCATCCCGAAAATTGACTGCTCCCAATCTCCCCAATCCAATATGGCGGCTTTATATAGACAAGGGAAAATATGGTCTAGAGTGCCATCCTCCGCTACTGACGACTTTGAATTTATGCCTTTCGAGTAAACGAACTGGACAGGAAAAAGTACCTGTCCGGGCGATTACAACAGTATTGCCGTCTCTTAAGATATCTGATTTAGATTTTGAAACAAATATTTGACAGTAAGTGTCAAAAAATGTTATATCAGATCTCCTTAAATTTAGAACTTCACAATCCAGCATACATAAGAACAAACAAAGATACAATTGACTAAACGCCGGCTGTCAATCAAACCAATAAATCGATAAGCGATCAACCAATCAATGCGCTTGATTCGACGACACCTCTAGACGGTGTTCATGTAAATATTACCCTCCGACATTGCGATCTCGACACCGATAAAAACAACTGATAAATTCCTTTTGAAAATGAGTATATATACAAGTAAACCTTATTAGAACTTGTAAAACCTAAGTAATGTTTTAAGAAGTGTCTTCGCTGGATTAAGACTTGTGGACGTCCTCAGAGGCAATTGAAAGTGGATAAAATCGACGGAAACTACCACATATTTGTATATACAATGGTATTAATATATATAGCTTTCACCTTATTCCCAGGCGCCGTCGATAAATTAGTCTAGACTTAATTTGGCATCGGAAGTGGCTACCGGCTACGTTGTATGTGTTCACATTAAATACAGGCATTTTTTGTACAAGCCGGGAGAAATTCGTACGGACGCTGCGCTGGAATTATACGGAAATCGTGCAATTTCAGTGCAGCTGCCTTGCAGTCACCGCAAGCTTCCAACGGAAATCTTACGTGCTGGAGATGACCAATATATATTACATTCTGACAAATGTTATGCCATATCAAGGCCGTTGCATGGAAATGATGTGGCCGTGTTAGGGTTGCAGCGCAATGATCGCTCAATATTCGTGCGATTTCATTTGGTACTGCTACAAGCAGGAAGCTTGTGGCAGCTGTGCGAGGGCCGTGCGAAGGTCTCAGGAGTCTACAATCTCCGTACGATTTCTTTAAGTACTATGTCCACAGCAATTTGTTCGTTGGCTGCACGATCAGCGCGTGGCCTCCTAACGATGCCCTTGTGGAGATTTTGCAACGCCACCTGCGACATGTCTGCGGCTTTCGATTAATTCAAATATGTATAACTTTTCACCAAACAAAATCGTAGAGGCTTCGGAGCCCGTGAATCCGTACGAAAATTGCACTGCCGTCGCCCCACCCCCTCCCCATGCCTCTGCATGGAGGCCACACAGTAAGGAGGATACGGGCAGTCTACGGGCTCCGCAGACACATCATAGGTCAAAGGTAAACTAGGTATTATTGCTTTATTTCGAAGCGATAACACTTCTTATTGGGCATTTACATAACGAGAAAATATGAAGAGAAAGTGCCAAAATGTTCAAGTAGCAAAATTATAACCTAAAAGTCCAACATTATTCGTGCCCAAACTTTTCAGTTACCTCGATCAACATGTACGTGGAAAAGCGTGGGTAATTTGAGTTCTTTTTAAGATGAGAAAGAAGGGCTGCTTATAATTAAAATGTAAACGTATCATTATACTACAATGCACTTTTTTTCAGTTTTGCACACCGGGCATACGTACTGATAGAGTACAAGTCGAGAAAATACTGAGAAAATTCAAACTGAATGATAAACAGGTATTTTTATAGCAATGTAACACGCATAAACTTGTTAGTTATTTATTAAAGAAGCAACGCAGAATTTTCAACAATAGATATCACCAGTAAGTGTCGCCGTGTAGCCTTCTTCCGTCTTCTATTGACTTCTGAATATACATGCTTTCTCAACTGATTCCGTCCCCGAATGTCGGAAAATCCTAACATTATCAATTTACGACTCCTAGCAGTACTTTCTCGCAATTCGTCTTTGTTTTAAAGACACATAATAAGACAGAAATTTCTCGTCAATCTCTTCAGAAATATCGCGTAAAGTAGCAGCAGCAGCCATTATCGATCTAAATATTGGAGATTTGGTATTTTGTGGTACCACGTGACCTGTAGGCAGAGTCTGACGTATGGTCAATTCTTAAATCTGCCAAAAAACTGCTCTCAGAGGCAAAACGTAAAATAAACTTTTTAATTATGTCTGAAATCATTGGTTCTTTCTTGTTTACTGGTCTTGAAACCTTTCTGATACAACCGGACAAAGATAATTTCAGCCATTCGTCTTTACAAGGATTTTCCACATGAGAAATAATATGAGCCCAGTTTATAGCGTAAAAATATTGTTCAGTTTGGATTTTCCGCAAACACTTTCCGCTTGAAATACTGATATTAAATATAATGCTACTGTCACTGGCGTAGCTGGTAAATGATTTAAACTCATTTCCTCGCTCCACCTTGCAAATTTATTGTAATATAATAAATATTTACATGTAGTAGATTGTTCTTTTCGCTTAAAACAGTACTTTTACTTCTGAGAACAATTCATCGGGCTGGTCCAAAATAAAAAAAAATAAAAAAAAAAACAATGATCTTCATCTGTCATTCTCTGAGTACTATTGAGGCCTGTAATATGAATATACAGCAATATACATAAAATTGTCCATTTGACGTGCTAAAATACTATAAATTTAGTAATATGATTATGTATATAATATTACATATTACATTCAAGTCTTACAACTAAAACGTTGCTTGTAAATCTGTCAGGTCCAAATATCGACTACTTATTTCTACCTTGCACGTAAATTCCTTGTGTACCCTTAAAAAGCATTTTAATGCATAGAGACTCTTGAATGCTTTATGAATGGTACAGTTTTCAGTATTCCAATGTGACTTTGTATGCTTATTATAATCATCTATAGTCCGGGTCCGTAGAGTAGAAGATACTTTCGTGCACTTGTAATCTCTGAAACCTTTCACTGATGGAGGGTCTTATGTTAGAGCCCTGCTACCGACTAGGATTTTTATGTGAGAAAGTAGGCAGTTGCATACGGACTTTGGCATCTAGTACTGGTCTTTCCAATGAAAGCTGAAAAGGTGAACTGTCTGCCTGATATAACTGGAATAATGTTGAAAACGGCGGAAAATGCCAACAAAAACAAACTAGATCTATTAATTAGCAGTCGAATATATAATGCAATAACAGGCTGATCCTCTTATGACATGCTTAAATGTTTCGAGAAATTGGACCCAATATTTTTGGATTTGAGTCACTTCCTATGTTATCAGCAATGACTCCGACCCAGCTTATATAAATACTGGGTATAAGAAATTACGTTCAATTAAAATAGCACAACAAAAAAACATTAAAACAATTCATAAGATCAATGTAACTTTCTCATAAGAAGAATATTGCTATACCTGTGTAAATTGACTCTATACTGCTTACAACCAGAGAGATAGGAGACCACCGGTAGTCTTTAACTTCTCCATATTGCAAAACCGACAAGCCATTGTTCGCCCTGACATTGAGATAATTTCATGCGAGTCTGCCAACCATCTGTCTATGGTACCAACGCCCTGTGTTTGTTTGCAATGGGTTTCCTAATTCTTGTACGGTAACCTCCAATAAGCTGAACCGCAACCTGATTCAATTTGTATTTAAAATTATGTTATAACAATATTATATGCATATATTTATAGGATATTTCTTTCAGTTGATTTAAAAGTTGCTGGCAATCTAGTTTTAGTTTTAGGCTTTTACCTTAGAGGGATTAATTTATGATACATGTAGTTAAGAAATAAAATTAAAACATGAGACTTCCGAGAAAAAAGTTAACTTACCCTCATCTGAAATGTTTGGTGCTTAACCCTTGGCCTGGTTTTGTAAATAATGTACCATTACCACAGTATTTTATAATGTAGGACATGCGGAGCTTTAGGTATTAGTGCACTAATAGTAATGTTTACAAAATGGCCTTTGCTTGGTATATTCTGAAAGGTAACCGTATCTTGCACTATATTGCAATTTTTAAACAACTTTTATTGCGCCGTTTTTTTTAAATTTTGTATAACATATGGTATCTCCTCAAGCTCAAGTAGAGACAAATTTCAAAGTGATAGCCACTATCCAAAACGTTTGCAGAGAACTCATTTTACCATTAATTTGAATAAAAGAAACATCAAACTATTGGTAAACAATTATAAAACACAAAATAAAAATGTCAATATCATTTTTTTCTAAGGTGCCTCAAGTAAACAGATTTAATGAGACAGAATTCATACTTCAGCATTGAAAAAATAAGGTTGAATGCCGTGTTTCTGTTTTGAATTTTGCTTACTCCATTTCAAAATAATCTTAGGGCAGACGTAAAACCTACCTAAATTTCTTTCACAATACATCATGTAAGAGTGAAAGCAAAATAGAGAACTTTCACCGCGTGTAACTCAATATTTTTAAAGATGTGTAACTCTACCCCTTCTGTTTAAGTAGTAAATTCACTTTGAACACCAAGAAATCGCTTATTAGATTCGTCTTTTTCCAGTTTTGTACAAGAAATCAATAATAAGTCTTGAAAAGAGTAAAATCTTACTAGAAATAAGAGCACCGCCTTGCGGGTGCTGACGCTCATCTGATTTTTTGTATAATAGAAATATTGTCCTACCCATGATTTTCTAAGTCTTAAGTTTTAAAGCAATAGCTTTGATAGTTTAGGAGAAAAGCTGACCTAAACAACTTAACCAAGAAAACTGATTTTCTAAGTCCAAAAGGGGCAATAATTCTTGCAAAAAGCCGGATGGAGTTATGTTTCTTGATGTACAGGGTCAGCTTATGATGGTAAACAAGTGTTGCAAGTTTCAAAGCAATAGCTTTGATAGTTTAGGAGAAAAGTTGACCTAAACATAAAACTTAACCAAGAAATCTGATATTTTCTAAGTACAAAAGGGATCATAAATCTTGCAAAAAGCAGGATGGAGTTATGTTTCTTGCTGTACAGGGTCAGCTTATGGTGGTGAACAAGTGTTCCAAGTTTCAAAGCAATAGCTTTGATAGTTTAGGAGAAAAGTTGACCTAAACATAAAACTTAACCAGGCAACGCCGACGCAGACGCCGACGCCGACACCGATCAAGTGATGACAATAACTCATCATTGTTTTTTCAAAAAATCAGATGAGCTAAAAAGGAAAATAAGCACAAAAAAATTGGCCCTAGTGGGGTTTGAACCTACACCCCCCTAAGAATTGCAGTAAAAGTAGGTTTATGGTAGGAACGAATACTCTTCAAAAAGGAGGTTCTCTATTAGTGATCTAATACCTTAAAACAGTGCCCCAGCGTATTAATACATATTACAAAATAGCATTTACTGCCACAGTGATACAGTGACCGTTTAAATACATTGTATGTGGCTTTTAATAAATAATATTAAATATATGTTTTATCTGCTTATAAATACCTGATAGACTATTGCAGGAAACAAGAAATTATAAGTTGTGCCACAGTGTAGTACTACCAATAATCATACAATGGACATGACTTCCATAGTGGAGCAACCGTTTTACATAAAAATTACCACAGCGTGAATATGTAGTATAACTTTTATAATTCCTTCTATTTTCAATTGCGAAAAAATACGATTTTTACCCAAATACTTCATTATGTACTATGAAAATGAGTACCGCCATTTTCTGGTACGTTTTAATCGTCTCCGATAGCCCGACTGCAAAACAGAAGTGGTAATGGAGAATCTTAAAAATCGGTGTACGCTAGCGATAGTCAAAGGGATATACTGGTAAGTTTCTTTAGATACGTACACATTCGGAAAAACTAGTATTGAGAAATTGTTTTACAAGCTTGATTTGATCAAAATTACGCTTCAAACGCCCCAAAATCTCTTAGTAATGTATTTCACATTATTTCCAGTGAATATTTGAAATGTCTCACATATTTAGAAAAATATATTCAAAAATTACTTAATTTTATGATTTTTTCAATAAAATCGAGTGGAGCTATGACTTCTATTTTATAAGTCAATAAATTTATCATATAACTATATAAATTTTGTCTAATATACAGTTTGTATTTCACAAGTAAATATCACAAAGAAGACACATTTTGTTTTGTATCTTTCGTATTGTATGTTGCAAGACTACTTTCATTTGATATGCATAACATGAAATGGCCAGAGGTCAATATATACCACACAGTTCATCAAATATCTGCTTTGAATTTATATCAAGCCTAATGCGGCATATAGTCAATCTGACTAAAGTACATATCCTATTACTCTACTCATAGGATCTGACAACGAACTATTGATGGCCTCGTTCTGACGACCCTTCCGCTTGCCAATCAAGAGCTAACTTACAACATTCTGCAAGCTTAAAAAGCCTTGATTTTTGATATCTACAATTCTTATGTCGCAAGATGTCAGATAGCCGGCTAGCTCAGTCGGTAGGACACTTGCTCTGTAAGCGAGGGGTCCCGTTTTCGAGCCCTGGACTGACTGAAATTTTTTCTTACTCTTTGACATTCGAACAAGTCGTCTGATTGATTCAAATAAAAATAGATTTGTGAAAATAAAAATAACAATACTGGAAATCTGAAATATACAGAAGACGTATGTGAACAGGTCGTTCTCAGATCTTCGTTTAGAAGATCAAGTACTTTAGTCAGATTGGGCATATAGTATAACTATGAATTTAAGTCTTATGTCCATTTTGCAATATGACAAGTAAATTGGTCAGTGTACATGGCTGCATGTATTTCAGTTTCAAATAACTCGGTCATTTGAAGAACAATTTGCACGAAATAAACGGATATCGTTAGCTATTGGACACATCATTCAAGTGTAATGAAGCGTTTTAAAAAATACTTTGGATAAAACTACGGAAGCCTACTAAAGACAGAATATTTGCAAGATCCTCGAATGTCTTTAAAAAGTCAACATGTGCAGCTTAGTTCTTAGATATTTGTCCTTTTACCTGTATTCTTGTGGCCTTTTCAAACATGGGTAAATGTTGTAAAATGAAAACAAAAACAAATCGATAATTCGCGTTTTTGACATTTCAATGTGTTATTTACAGCATATTGCCCTGACTGTATAACAAATTTGATGAAATGTACTGTTAGACTTGTGAAAGATTGTCGAGAGAGCGTTAGAAGTTTCGATTAGTATATCAGGTTTGGTTATAATTAAATATCATATAACATTTAAAAATCATCGAATACATCCTTCCTCAGTATGGAACTACTAAAGCACTTAAATATGGTCAATGTCGTAGAGTACTTATACGACCTATAAGAAAATGCCACTTTAAATGTTATCAATTACCGCTAGGTATACTATAAGAACCAAGGTCGTGAACGTGAAAATATACTAACCTATTTAAATCGCGCATTCATTACATAAAACTGCAAAAACACCACGTAGTTTATAGTTCCATCAACGTTACAGAAAAAATTGGATGAACTTCTCTAATTAAGTTCCGGTGTAGATTTCAAAACGTTTCTGATCAGCTGATGTAAAAATGTATATCAATCGTCATTTAACTATACGTGTACACGCGAATCGGTATATGCAACATAAATCTGCAATGTGAAATAAACAATACATATGTGCACAAGTGCGTGACTTCAAAATCATTTATAAGATGAATTTCATTCATCATTACGAGTTTAATTGTATAGCTGTGACTATTTTGCGTTCGTTCTTTGTGTTTTAACATCCGTCTAACATGTGCACACTGTTGTGACATCTGGACCGGATGTTCACAAGGCAAGTTCATGCAAGTCTTTTCTGTAACATCGATGAAAGCAAAATGTACATGTATTATATTTCTACAATTTGAAATATTTAGAAAATGTGACTGGTGCACGATGGAAGATAAATTGCCGCTTGTTCAATATGCTTGATAACCATTCATTGAACTGCGCGTTTTAGGTGAGAAATGTGCAATTGAAATTGGTAAGTATATTTTCCTGTTCATGACCATTGTTCTTATAGTATACCTAGGGGAAAGATATAACAATTACAGTTACATTTTCCTTCTGTTCTGGTACCAATCGTTAGGAAAGTCCTAGAAGCCAAATCGGTGATCTACTTCGAAAAATAACTACCAAAACGGTAATCTTAAAAATCGTCATTTCTGCACAGGACGGGACCTGTTCGAAAATCGAGTTTTCGGATGATTTTGAGAACCCGGCAGAGTGACAATCGGACCGTCTATTAAGCTGAATCTGGAAACAATATTTAACATATCATAATATTCCAAAATATTCGTAAATCACTGTCTATCAGATTGTCGGCATGAAAATTAATGGCATTTAAGGTGGCATTTTTTGAGAAATCCAAGATGACGGTCAATATTGCCGCAAAAATGTAAAGTGCCCAGTATCATAAAAGCAGATTAACACATTTTTACAGTCGGTTCAAAAGCACACGGAGTATTTATGTTGTAATGATATTTATCTTGCAGAATAAAAATAAAATTTATCTTATCATGTCTTAACATATGCACTTTTGTAAGACTTTTAATTGTGTTTTAACAATTTGAGACACCCGCCCGCTTAGCTCAGTAGGTAAGAGCGTTGGTCTACGGATCGCGGGGTCGCGAGTTCGATCCTCGCGCGGGGCGTATGTTCTCCGTGACTATTTGATAAACGACATTGTGTCTGAAATCATTAGTCCTCCACCTCTGATAATTCATGTGGGGAAGTTGGCAGTTACTTGCGGAGAACAAGTTTGTACTGGTACAGAATCCAGGAACACTGGTTAGGTTAACTGCCCGCCGTTACTTGACTGAAATACTGTTGAAAAACGGCGTTAAACCCAAAACAAACAAACAAACAAACAAAAACAATTTGAGACAAATATTTTGCAAACTAATTTTGCTGTGGTAGGTATACTGAATGCTTTAGTGTTCAGTCAGGGCGGGATAACTAGCTACACAAATTCCCGCCGATTGTTTTAAGGCAAAGCAGTTGGTAAGAACTAGTTATTTAGGTGTGTAAGGTATATGAGTGCATATTAGAACTTAGACCCTTACCATAGTGTAATGGGTCTGGTCAAAAACCAGCCGTGTAACACAAAACTAACCAGTCATATTAGTTTTTTTATGAAAATGAACGTTTTGTATATTCCAGTCAATATTACGGTGATGAAATATATCGAAAAGATTTCTAATACTAATGTGAATGGTAGCCCTGCTGAAGAAGAGTATCGTAGCGTTTATCTATTAATATTACAATTGTTGCAATAATCACCATACGGGCTCCTGTCCAATCTAATTAAGGTAGAACACGACACTTTGCGAACTTTCGAGTAGCGTCTTGAAATGTGGCATGTGTAAAGTTGACCATATATCAGACAAGATCCAGTTTATTTTATATCAATAGAGCCCGACAGTTTTTGTACATGAGACGTCGAAGTTGACCACCAAAGCCCGTTTTTGAAAATGACGTTGGCGCGTATCCTTGGCAACTATTACGGGTACTGCAACGACACCAGCCAATATATTTTCTTAAATTATACATTATTCGACGAGAATTACATTTTTCTTTATGGTGATGTAAAAATCATTGTTTTACACCGACAAATATTTGAAATATGGAAAGAAAATCGTCGTTTTCGTCTAAAAATTGACGTTCAGTTTCGCTGCAATTTTCGGCCTTAAAGCGACGTATCAAAAAAATCCTGAATTAAATTTTTGAATTTTTTTAATAAACGGTTTCTAAAATGTATACAGAGTCCAAATGACAAATACAATTTGGGGGTCACCGACATAGTTTGTTTTTTTGGTACATGTGATTTTATTTCCCCCACCCCCATGCGTACTGGTTCTTAAAGACCTTTATACAAAACAAGAACAAACATTTTGTTCCATGGCAAGACGTTTATATATTAACAATGATGAAAGGCATATTAATTAGTGAAATCTTAGTACATTTCAATATAATATATAACGTGCCACTGGCGCAAAAAAAAATCCGAAGCGTTTGGTATCTTTAAATAGGTCAACTGGACACAATTTGATATAATTATGGAGGAATGCGCCTAAATTCAGACGTTATTGGGTTCCGTTTCAACATTTTGTTTAGTATAAAATCCAGCATATTTCTTATAAAATGCGTATTTTACATTTAACTTTTTTTCTCCGCAGACCTTAGACGCCCATTTTTTGAGGAACCGTGATTTCACGTCCGTCTGACTGTTTTTGTAAATCGTTCTGTTCAGTCAACATGTATCTGCATTTAAAATGGTATATAATTTGTGGTAATCACTTAACCTTAGACTCGATATTTGCGTTAAAGTTACGTCAGAGCGACAAAAATGACGTTGAGTTTTGAATAAAAAGTATGGTTTAATCTTGTTTAATGTAAAACTCAAACAATATAATTTGACTAAAAAGTAATATGATGATGAAAACTTTATTTTAGCGCAACTGAGTATTTGTTCCAGTAAATCTTTTTTTTTTAAGATAAACTCTACTTTTAGATCAAAATAGCCTTTAAAACGCTGTTACCGTGGGCGAAATTATTACACTAAATTACTCTACTCATACCCCAGATACAAAATGCATAATTAAACGGGTTCTTGTATGTCTTGTGATCATTTTTTAAACCTATTTTAAGAAGAATTTAGTGAAAAGAGTCCTTTACAACTTTGCAAGGATTTTTTAATTACCTCACAAGCTCATGATTATACATGATTGATGCACACGACATTGTTAACATTTACAAAAATAATAAGAAAAATTAAGAAGCCCTAATGCCGTTATGTCATCATGTTGGAATAAACATCATGAATTTACTTAACGTTATTATAAATTTTAAGTTTTAGAGATATTTGGATTGTTTGGAGAGTTAGACACCCCGATTCCAAATAAAGTGCAGCCACGAGGAAACAGAATATATTTGTTGTACGGAGTCTGTTGCTCTGAAAAGGTTCCTTTATTTAACAACGCTAGACAGAAACACCATCCTTTACAAAGAGGTTTTAGCTCTCCAGAGATGTGTTTTTAGAAAGGTTACATGTATCCTTGTATTCATAGACACATAAAAGAAACATATTCCATATATAATTTCCTAACATACGAAACCTATCAAACATAACAAATACTAGTAAATACTCTGCTAAAAATGATAATTATTCCATAAAATGAAAAATGAAAGAAAGACCTAACCACTGTTCCTCAACAAGTAACTTCCATCTTACCACATAAAATCGGAGGTGGAGTACGAATTATTTCGGACAAATACCTTCTACTAAATTGTCACGCCCTACCCAGGGATCGAAAAAGCGTTTCATAGTACTGAGGTAAGCGGATGGGATAAAAGAAAGAAAGACAGAAAACAATGGTTGCGTTGGAAACTCACTGTAACTCAACAGCGGTTAAACATGTATAATTCTATGTTGCAATTATCTATATGATTGACTCAAGAATCGAAACTTTGTACGTAGGACCGACAGCTCTAACTTACTAGTCCTGGTTTCGTATTTACGAGATACTAGCATGTATAATTATGTGTAAGATTTTATTTCTTATTTATTCTTATTTTAAGCGTCTGGGATGTCAACAATCAGAATGTAACAAATTTCAAACAATTTAGCAGTTCACTCATCACAATGTTATAAAGCTTCGCTTATAATGCAACTTTTAGACTTTCGTCGAATAATATATGATTTAAGAAAATTTGTTGGCTGGTGCCGTTGCAGTACCCGTAACAGTTGCCAAGGATACGCGGCAACGTTAGTTTCAAAAACGGGCTTTGGGGCCAACGTTGACGTCTCGTGTACAAAAAATGGTTGGCTCTATTAGTATAAAATAAACTGCATCTTGTTTGAAATATTGTCAACTTAACTCATTCCAATTTTAATGACGCTACTCGAAAGTGTCGTGTTCTGCCTTAAAGCTATGAAATATACAAGCCATTAGGTGAAGCACAAGGTACATCACCATAGTAGTGAGGGAACTTTAAAATATTGATATTAAAAACAATTTAGTCCAGTCTCTGGTCATTTTGTGTACGTTTTTTCTAAAATTAAGCATGGTTCCGAAACGGTCCCTTTTTATGTACTCATACAGGCATAGGATCGTTTAAAAAAGGATGTACATTTGCGTAAGATGTTAATAGATGCAGCGAAGACATCTGTCAGTGTATACTGAGATAAGATTAACTAAACGCATCAATATTGCATTAGAAAATCAAATCTGCGACAAATAGCGTGAAATTTGTTCACATGGAAATACAAATTACCTGTCTGAAATCAGCATATTCCCAGAGGGTTTTATGAGCTACGTCACAAGTTCACTTTGTGTAACGTTATAGTAAAGTGTTCTCTTGTAGCACTTTCAAACGTTTTTCTTTAAAACACTAGCAAGACTATACTGTAAGCTCCGGTTATATCGAGTTCTATGGGACTCGCAAAATGTGTTCATTGTACCCAGAGTTGGCGAACGAATTCCATATAGATAGTGTTTGTTAAAGAATCTTTATATCACACTGATTGTATTTTATTATATTGGCCTACCATTTGATTGTTTCATTGTCTATGTTCTGTCAATCTCCTCAATACAAAGCTGCTCATTATGTATAGTATTTCGATTTGATACTTTGATTAAGACCATATCGTCCCACTAACCAAGGACGTTAACGTACCCGTTATGAGAGGCAGACAATTGATATCGTACAGCAACACATACATAGATTAAACGCAATCATAGCCAAAGTTCAAATGGTAACACGATTGACCAAATCAAGCGATCCTGGATACAAAGATACACATCCTGGTCCAGGTACAGGATTGTCTTCCATTCAACTAATAAACAGGCTAGTCCTTGTTATTCCTGGGGAAGAAGGCTGTGCGTGTATCGGCGAGGGTATCTTTTTATAAAATGTAGGCAAAGTTAGCAGGAAATTACTCTCTCTCTAATAATTCGTCTACCTCCAGTGATTCATAGTTGCGGAGAACAGGTTGGTTTGTATTGGTACAGAATCCAAGAACACTGGTAAGGTTAACTGCACGCCGTAGCATAACTAAAATACTGTTGAAACGGCGTTAAACACAAACAAACATATATCAAGGTCGATCCCTTTCAAGTTCGTCCGCTTGACTCAATTGGAATGACGTAGCTCTACAGATAGTATTGGTCTCCAGCCGGAAGGTATATTCGCCGTGATGATTAAAAAAAACACATTTTGTCAGAGGTCATTCTACCCTCCAACTTTGAGAAGTTGAGTGTTACTTGCGTACAACTAACACTGGATAGGTTAACTTTCCGCAGTTACATAACTGAGATACCATGGAAGATAGTGCTAAACGGTAAAAGAAAAAGAAAAACAATAAATGAAAGAACTTTTGAACGCCTTTATAATGGAATCATTTAATGTGTAAACGAAGACGCAAAACATTTCTTTTTGTTCCAATTCTGTAATACTATCAAATATTGAGAATTTTTTAAATCATATACTTTCTATGCTGAGAGCAAATTCTGGAAAACAATAACAAAACGTAAAACAAATAGTTAATCTTTTAATACAACAAAATTTTGCCTGATAAGTAAGCGAAAACAACATATTGATATAAAACACAATCCATGCATGAGCATTTGACTGGGGCAGGTAGTCGAGATATATAACAACACAGGAGTGCCATTTTTATATATCATTGATAAAATCTATAATTGTCACTCAATGATTTCCATATGCAACCTTTGCTTTTGTGTAGTCCCTATCTAGAAAACATAAAGTGGGGGTCGCAGTTAGGTGTCTGCGCAAAATGTTTTTTGATTTCCTCTATATTTTATGACAATATACCTACATGTATTAAGTTTCATTCACAAGTGTTACTGTTATCAGTTTTGACTTACTTTTATAGAAATTCACATTTAAAGTGGGTGGTGTAATTTGACATGTAACCAGCCAGGAACACAATCTCCGCCGCGTTTTTAAAAATGGTTCAAACTTTTTACCTGGAACTTTCGTGATAAAATAACTATGCAATGGACATTTACACAACATGTTGCGTTTTAAATTGTCTTGAATACTTTTTTCAACACAGAGCCACAAAGTGGCCTAATCAAATTTACTGATTTTCAATGGACGAACTTCACCAAAAATCTAAAACATTTTTTATTAGTTGAGATATTTAGGTGTTATTTTCAGCAGATATTGTAAGCTAAATAAACATTAAAATGACAATATATCAGTACACTCTGATTAATATTGGAAGAGTGGTACACTCTCAAACTAGGGAAAAGTGGGTGGGGTAAATAAACATGCAAAGCTAAACATTCGAAGCAACACAACTATAGGAATAATAATTTTGCAGTTCAAGAAATGGCCTCAGATTATCTACTTCTATCTTAATTATGCCCGTATGAGTGGTGGAGGCATATAGATTTGGTCTTGTCCGTGCATCCGTGTGTCTGAGCGTCCGTCCGTCGCCCGAAGTTTTTGACGCACCTAGCTCAAAAAGTATTTGATATAAATTGATGAAAAATTGCATGAGTTTTTATCGTGATATGTACTTGCGAACCTTTTATTTTTTGTCTGGCTCCGCCCCTTCTTTCCAGAATTATGGCCCCTGACATAGTCAAAAACACATATTTTCACCTTGTGACACGCCTAGCTCAGAAAGTATTTGATATAGATTGATGAAACCTTGCATGAATCTTAACCATGATATGAACTTGCGCACCTTTTATTTTTCTACGGTCTCTACACCCTTTTTCCAGAGTTTTGGCCCCTGAAATAGTCAAAAATGCACATTTTCACGTTGTGATGTGGATAGCGCAAAAAGGTATTTCATATAAATTGGTGAAACCTTGCATGAATCATTATTGTGATATGAACTTGAGCATCTCCTATTTTTCGCCTGACTCTGCCCCCTATTTCTAGAGTTATGGCCCCTGAAATAGACAAAAATGCACATTTTCACCTTGTTGTGCGCCTAGCTCAGAAAGTATTATATATAAATTGATGAAACCATGCATGAGTCTTTATCATGATATGAACTTGTGAACCTCCTATTTGTCGTCTGGCTCCTATTTCCAGAGTTATGGCCCCTGAAATGGTTCAAAATGCACATTTTTATCTAATGACGTGCCTAGCTCAGAAAGTTTGATGTAAATTCATGAAGCACTGCATGAGTCTTGATTATGATGTGACCTTGCACACTTGGCATTCTTCTTGAGAACCTTAGCGCTTATTACAGAGTAATTGCCCTTAAAATAGCCAAAATAGTGGATGTTTTGTTTGTGATGCTCATAGTTCAAGAGGTATATGGCCTAGAATGATAAATCCTTTGTATAAAATGTTTGTTGAGGCTATATCCCCTTAAAACTGCAAACATGAATCATTGAATTATTGCCCCTTATTTTTGACAAATGTACAAGTGGGGGCACACCATGTGTCCTACAGACACATTCTATATCAAATACTTTCTGAGCTAGGCGTGTCATAAGGTGAAAATATGTGTTTTTGACTATGTCAGGGGCCATAACTCTGGAAAGAAGGGGCGGAGCCAGACAAAAAATAGAAGGTACGCAAGTACATTTCACGATAAAGACTCATGCAATTTTTCATCAATTTATATCAAATACTTTTTGAGCTAGATGCGTCAAGAACTTCGTGCGACGGACGGACGCTCACATGCACGGACAAGACCAAATCTATATGCCCCTACCACTCATAGAGGCATAATTAAGATAGCAGTAGATAATCTGAGGCCATTTCTTGAACTGCAAAATTATTATTCCTATAGTTGTGTTGCTTCGAATGTTTATTTACCCCACCCACTTTTCCCTAGTTTGAGAGTGTACCACTCTTCCAATATTAATCAGAGTGTAATGATATATTGTCATTTTAATGTTTATTTAGCTTACAATATCTGCTGAAAATAACACCTAAATATCTCAACTAATAAAAAATGTTTTAGATTTTTGGTGAAGTTCGTCCATTGAAAATCAGTAAATTTGATTAGGCCACTTTGTGGCTCTGTGTTGAAAAAAGTATTCAAGACAATTTAAAACGCAACATGTTGTGTAAATGTCCATTGCATAGTTATTTTATCACGAAAGTTCCAGGTAAAAAGTTTGAACCATTTTTAAAAACGCGGCGGAGATTGTGTTCCTGGCTGGTTACATGTCAAATTACCCCACCCACTTTAAATGTGAATTTCTATAAAAGTAAGTCAAAACTGATAACAGTAACACTTGTGAATGAAACTTAATACATGTTGGTATATTGTCATAAAATATAGAGGAAATCAAAAAACATTTTGCGCAGACACCTAACTGCGACCCCCCCCCCCCCCCCCCCCCCTTTCACCATGGTCATATAAGTTTCACAATTCCTATCAATATAAAACATAAAAAGAAACATGATAATCACGTGTACTTAAAAACCTGATCTTGAATCTCTGGAGTTCGAAAAATCCAGTGACACTGGGGTATGAAAATTGTTATATCCGGTATTTGGGTTGTAATCGCGTTACAAATTAATTTTAAAAGAGGAACAGAAATGTGAAAAATCCGGACATTTTAACTTTATTCATTATAACCGTGTAAGCTGTGAGTAAAGTTTACAATATAGGAGTGAAAAAAAATATATAAGCTTTTTTTCTTCTTTTTTTCACAGTGAAAATAACTCAAATATATTTTTAAATGTTAAAACACTATAAAATTGGAGAAATGTTATCTAAGATTATTAACCATTTTCGTAAATTGTTATTTAGTATAGACAGGACTAGTTTATAATGTAAAGAATGACATAAAATCAAGGTCAAGAACCAAATAACAATTAATTAAAACGCTCCAAAAACAAAACCCTCATAAATAAAGCATTGCAGCCTATTAAAGCAGCGTATGTTCGGCTATGTACATATTGAATATAAATAGCTAAATAAAGTAAAATAAAGTCAACAGAGATAGGTCAAAATACTATAATTAAGACGGTCATGATGACTCCATATTGCCCATCTACTAAACATGAAATCATCAAGCCATGAAATCATCAAGATAAACATTCGAACCATTAGTTTCATGAAGGTAGAGTCAAAAAAGTGTGTCCTTTGATTTGTATGGTGACCTAGATTTTGATCCAATATGAACCAGTTTTGAACTTTGCCTAGGAATTATCAAGATAAACATTCTGACCTAGTTTCATGAATACGGGGTCATAAACATGGCCTATAGGGTGTTAGCAAGCTTTTCCTTTAATTTGAGCGGGTGACCTAGCTTTTTGTCCTACATGACCTAGGTTCAAACTTGGCCTAAAATCTCTAAGATAAACATTCTGACCAAGTGCCATGAAGGTAGGGCCATACATGTGGCCTCAAGAGTATTAACAAGCTTGTCCTTGATTTGACGGGGGCAGCTAGGTTTGGACCTCATATAATTTAGTTTTAAACTTGGCATAGGAATCATCAAGATAAACATTCTGATCAAGTTTCAGGAAGATTGGGTCATAAATGTGGCCTCTAGGATGTTACCAAGCTTTTCCATTGATTTGACCCGGTGCCCTAGTTTTTGACCTCACATCACCTAGTTTTGAACTTGGCTAGTTGCAAGTTTGTATCACATTACACCAAAGCATAAATGAAACCTTTATATGTCTGAAAGGGCCAAAATAGAAACGTTGCCACTTTCAGGTGCAGTCACTCTAGAACCCATGATTGAATCTAGGCAATTGTCTAAAGGGAATCGAGCTCTAATTGTGTCCTAGGTGATGTGTAAGTGTGCTTAAAATCGAATGTAACATGCCACTTCTATCATGTTCACAAGGTAAGATTAACAAATTTTGGTTCTTTCAAGGGTCAGTCAGGGGACATAACTCAAGACCCTATGATTAGATCTGATGTATTCATCATGTGATCCAAGATTGTTTTTAAAGATATTTTGCAATTTTGCACCAAATCAAACCATAAATGAAGTCTCTTATGGCCACAAATGCCAAAACATCAAATTTTGGCCCTTTCAGGTGCCATAACTCTGGAACCCATGACGGGATCTAACCAATTTTCAAAAATGACCAAGATATTATGCCAGTTCAATTTGAGTTCAATTTTTATTAAAGTCGATTGCAAAATGTGGTCTCTATCGTGTTCAAAAAATTGTGGACGGACGGACAAAGGACGGGCGGACGAAGGGCGATCACAAAGCTCACCTTGTCAGGTGAGCTAAAACAAAGGGAATGCATTGTAATGGTTCATGGGACACAAACCACAGAGGAGTACTTTATTGTTATTCCTATCAGTGTTCCTACGTAGCGGAAAAGTTTGAAAGTTTTCCCCACCAGATAAATCCCCAACACACGTAAGATAACAAAGACAGTATAGATACTCCAGTGGTTTTGGGAGAAAAAGGTATATCATGGATCCTAACTATTGTTCCGTCAGACACCCCAATAGGAAAATTATATAACGGAATTTGGCACCACGGATACTGTAAGATAAAGACCCGCCACGACCTAGTGACCTACTTTTTCCACCCACGAAAACTTGATGAAAATCATTCTTAAAATACAAGTAATATACAGCTACATTACAAGTTTTCGGGTGGACAATTTAGGCCTTTCTTAAATAAATGTGTGTTTGACAACTTCATCTGCAAACTTATTCAGCCAAACTCTTTTATACAAAGTTTCAAACATGGGCGAATAACGCTATCTTACACTGGAAACAAAATGTTATTGGAATTTAACTAAATACACTGATTTCTTTACATATTGTTAATTTTAAAAGTAATTCAATAAAATGTTAAGACACTACACACATTATCTTGGCCTAATATATGTCACTGTCAATTTGAAACTAGATACTTGTCATTTCTCATTTTCTTTATGCAAATCATGTATAATTACCATCATGGAAACACAAAAGAATATACAGTTATTTTGTGGTGCCTCTTAAATAGCAAACCAATTAAGTTTTAAGTTCTGACATTAAATTGAGGTTGTTCTTCTTGTTCGGATCAAAAACGTTTACACATTGTAGAATTTGGTTAAACGCTGATTTTTTAAGACATCAAAATAGACTTAGAATATTCGAATGATGAAAAAAGATAGGGTCATGCGCTCGCTTTTTTGTTTTGTTTTAGTTTATTTACTGATGTGAAAACAAATTATCTCATACGTTTTCATAACCTTATAACTGGAGTCTACGGGAAAATCACTGCTTTAGTAACATTTTGCAAATGTATTTTTGCTACAATATAGATTTTAATGAATCTTTTTTACAGTCGTAAATAAAACATTTAACCATTTAAACGGTGAAATAAAATGTATAGGCCCGTGTGTTTGCTTTCGAGACAGCTCAGTTCAAGCTAAATTTTAGACATTTTTTTGGAATTTAATGTTTCTGATATTTTGATATCATATTTTAACTTAAGAAAGACAATAATGTGCCGTTGTAATTAATTTATTCACCGGTTGTAATTAGTTCATAAAACGATTTTCATTTCCGCACCTGCGCCAAAACCAGAATTTATTCTATGTTTTCCAGATAAAAGACGCTACGCCGGTTTATCAAACATGCATTTTTCCAACGTCGGTAATAAGGTGGTGGTGTTCTATTTTAAGTGAGTGACTTAAGGTGCAAGTGACTTAACTTGTAGTTAAGTGCAAAATTGGATTAAGTGTTGACATAACTTGAGTACACACGTAGTTACGTACAAACTTAAGTTGAGTATTGACTTAGTTGTTTGAAACTTGGTTGAGTGACAACTTAAGTATACCTTTAGTAAAATGCAAACTTTAGTTGAGTGTTGAATTAATTTGTTTGAAACTTGGATGAGTGACAACTTAACTTAAATATACACTTAAGTACTTGATTTTTCTTAAATATATCATTTTAAACAGATGGTTAGAATAAATCAATCACTGTAAAGTACACCAGTACTGATATTTAAAATGTTTTAGTTGAAAACGTTTGTATAATTTCTTAATTTACAAAATCAATTTTGTGATTTTTTCCCTTATACTTTCGTATGACTTGAATATTTTCATTCAAGTAAACCGCACGGTTTAATCGCGACTTGTCATAAATAACGCAACATTTTGGAAATGTCGACATATGTTGAAATATAAATATAATTGAAATAAATCAGATATCATTACGGAGTCTGAAACATTTCATGATCCTGAGGATACAGGAGTTGTGGAAATTTCCACTACTCCATGTTCTCCACATTTTATGGTGACGAAGGTAAGGGTGAAGTTACTTGAGTAACTTTCAAATATGAAGTGCAATCAGTGTTGAATGAAGTTTATTAGGGATACGCAGAGCCCTTAAGGGTAGTGCCAGTGATAAGATTAGAAGATTGGGGCCTGGTGCCACTATAGAACAGATCAAAGAGAAACTTGATAGTGACTACGGCTTAGTTGAGTCAAAGGAAAGCTTAATGAGGAAATTTTACTCATGTGAACAGAAATAAGATGAAACAGTTGTGAAGTTTCCTTCCAGATTGGAAGAACTGTTTGCTCAAACTGCCAAACTGAAAGCTTTAAAAAGGACTGGTAAAAATATACTTAAGAAAGTGTTTCATGCAGGCCTCAGTGACTTAAACATAAGAACAGTTACCAGAATGACAAAATTAAAGAATATGATGAGTTTAAAAGAGAATTTAGATACATGGAGTCATAGTTGAAAAACTACCTACTGCTAATAAGGACAAAGCATCTTGTAAAACAGCAGTTAAAACGGAGTTAAAACGGAGAAAAGGGAATCCACTGAAATGTCTGAAGTTAAGGAAAATTTAAAGAGTATCATTGATACACTCTCTACTCTGGAGACACAACAACATCACGGTTATGACGGAGGAGCCAGATTTAATTCTAGTGGACAAATGTTTAGAGGGAGGGCAGAGGTTTTAGTAAAGATATGAGCAGAGCTCAAAGTCGAAGCACATATAGACCTCAGAGACCTACAACAAGTAGTGCTTTTCTACCTACATGTCATCATTGTGGAAAGAAAGGACATATACAGAGTGATTGTCGTTTGCTTTGCCAGACATAATCAATTTGCCATACTTGTAATCAAAGAGGACATATACAGAGAAATTGCCCTTAAGTACTTAGCCAGATCACATGTTATATCTGCTATTAAAAAGGACATAAAACAATAGATTGCCCAAAAAGATAAATGCAAGAAAAGAGGGTGATTGCCTATGCCTCTAGGGTTTTGACAAAATCATAACAAAATTACAGTGATTTTAAGGTAGAATTTCTGGCATTTAAATGGCCTATTACTAAGAAGTTTTCAAATAATTTGGCATTAAATCATTTGTCAGTTCCTTCAGACAATAATCCTCTGACACATATCCATACATCTGCAAAATTGGATGCTACTGGACAGCGGTGGGCATCAGCTCTGGGAGAGTATTCTTTTGATACTACCTAAAGAGAAGGGCTGAAAAATGCAGATGCTGATGGCCTTAGCAGATTTCCTCATCACAGAGTAGGAAATGAAAAGATCAGGATTAAAGACAAGATTTTTAAAGTTATATGTTCTGAAAATGATTCACCAGCATATGTTGATACTCTACCATCATTAAACATTAACATGGAGATGACCCTCAAGAATAATCTCAAATGGAGTTAAAAGAAAATGCAGAGAAGACGGCCATGGAAAAAAAATCCATTCCGGAAGGACTAAACTATAAGGAGATAATTTAAAAGTGGTACTTTACAAATCGCTTTCAGGGACCAACTGCCTGTCTTTTGTACCAGAAAGACTATTAGGTGTAATTTCCATTAACAAAACAATGTTACTATCAGATCATTACGTTACTATAACGTAGAATATGTTATAGCAAAAATGAAGGGTTGTGATTGGTCTAGTATGTTTACAGCAGATACAGTATAAGAATGTTGATTAAATTTTATGGATATTTTTTTTATCAACATTAAATACGGATGCAAGAGCTAAGGAATTACGTAAGCAAAGATGTAAACCTTGGATGAATTCTGATATTTAAGAACTTGTAAAACTTAAGGATTATTTTTTACCTGTTTAGAAAACATAATGAATCAGAATTTTATAAGTGATATTGTCAATATAGAAACAAGGTCCAGAGAGAAATAAAAAGGGCAAAGGCAGAATAATTAGAAAACAATTGGAAGAAAACAAAAATAGTCCTTAGGACTTTTGGTCACAGATCAAAAGTCTAGGGTGTAATACTAAAGTAAATCTAATCCAAATGTGGTTTTAAAAATAAAAAGTGTTATCTGCTTTGAGCCAAAGAAAATCGCAGATCATTTTAATAACTTTTTTACGGCTTCTGTCTTGATACAAAAATGCCTAAATCATTAAATTCATTTACTGTTGATTCGGAACTGTTCAAAACTTTTATGAACAGAGGAATCCTTAGGGTGTTAGATTTAAGCTTCACACTTTGAACCTACATGGGCCCATGAACTGAAAACAGATAGACACGAGAATAGTAAAACAAATGAGATTGAAACAGATCTCTTAGCAATTGAATCAGAAAGTACAGATAAAGACATAACAGATAAAGTATGTATTTTAGATGATAGTGACATACACACTAGTCAGGATAGTTCTATTGATTTTTAGAAAGACCGATACAGGAAGAAGATAGGGAAAAAGAGATATTGAAGATAAAGAAACTTTTGTAAACACAGAAGAAGACAGAACTGACGTTAGAACTGAAGATAGGAAGGTCTCTTCTTCAGTAAATACAGATATACTGATGAAACATCAGCAAAAAACAACCATTATTACAGTCAGCAGCCAGTGGCTCAGATGATGATGGAAAAAATACACACAACAGACGTAATGATGCAAAACCAGTCCCAAAACCAAGACGTAGCGGTAGACCAAGAAGACCCCAAAAAACATTCGGAGAATATGTTTTTCCAAAAGTTACACGTCAGATGACTGTACGACAAGTGGATAACAGATTACAAGCATTAGATTTTTTAATTCAATCTGGTATTTTAAATGAAGTTGATAGTGACATTGCTCATAAAATGATTGAGGCTATTATAGGATATTGTTACCGTTGATTCTTATAATGTGACTCAGTGTTTTATATTTTATCTTATTTTTATCAAATGAATGTACATGTATGTGTGGTCAGTACATTATTCATTTAGTTCTGAACTGCGAGTCGCAGTTTTGTCAAAGAGGGGGGGGGAAGTTACTGGAAGACTGAATGCTCATCTGATCTTAATGTTAATTTTTAAATTTTGCATGAATGTATATATATGATTATGTATATATATGCTGTTGCTAACGCTGCAGTCACATATGCGGATATGTCCGTGCGTCGATGTACAGTGCGGTTGGGATTGGTCTTTGGTGGGGGCGGACACGGATAAGTACGGATTAGTACGGATTAGTACAGAAAATATGGTGAGAAACGGGGAACAAAAAAAATGAGGAACGCGAATAGTTACTTCGTTGAACTACGTTTTACTGCGCCGTGCAACTTGCCTAGTGCATGGACGGTTCTGTGGTGAACTACGTTGAACTACGCTTTAGGATAAGATTGGTCCTATAGCTTTAGAAAATGTGTTGGTTTTTAACATATTTTTTCTGTACAAATGACCAATAAAAGACGTATTCTTACCATGATCTTACGTTTTTTAACCATGTGTTAAAATTTGTTGGCAACTTCTAGTATTGACAATCCTTGCAATTTGCAGAAAAAGGCACAAAAAAAGAGAGAAGAAAAGAGAAGAAAAGAAATTGTTTGTTTTCGTTTCATGTATAGACTCCCGATGTTTTAAGCTCTCCAAATAATGCATATAAATAATATCTTTCTTTCGTAATACAATTTTGTTAAAATATTATTATCTAATGCTTCTAAAAAGTAAAAATCTATTAATCATGGATCATCGGGAAAAGAAGCAACTGAGATGAAGCAACTGAGCTAAATCAACGGAAAGGGTGTGAAACTAGGCTTTTAACGATATGAAAGGAAAAGACAATTTTGTTTTTATGTTAATCCCGTCTGCTAGGATTTTGTAGATCACTTAAAGAAGTGCAATAATTTTTTAAGTTGTCTACAAAATGAGTAAATTATGTGCATTTAAATATTTGATAAAAATAGTGACCAATTTAAAAAGAGTATGGCAGATATTTTAAAGGGGAATATGCAATATTTGGCAACATTTCATACTAGCAAGAACAAGGTGAAACATTGACACCAACGAAAAAAGCATAAAAATCGGACTACAAACAAAAAATATATAGCCATTTGAATACCATCTATGTATTCGAATGGCAGCAATTTAGGGTACATCGTCATTTTTGGGACATCATCATTCTTTCCTTATACGGACAATGCCATATATAGAAAATCAGTGAATAAAAACCAAGAGAAACTTATTTGTGGACAATAACATAATACAAACTTTAGTGTGTGTGTAAAATAGTATTACCTTGAATTTAAGCTCCATATTTAATTGTATTTAACGTAATTTTGACATATATACAATATCTGGTAATGCCCATATAAGGAAAAAACAATGACATCACAGTGCCTAAATGGCTGCCGTTTCATTAATTGATAATATTTAAATTGCCATATTGTTTTTTTATCGTTCCAAAAATCTGCAAATAAAAAATAAGGTCGTGTGCTTATCTTATTTAGTAGTCTAATTTGCAAAGAAAAATAGACTGACGCACTTTTTCATAATGGACGACTATGGGAAAATCACAACTTTCATAATTTTTTCGCGAAGATTTTTTTCTACAATGTAGAGTTCAATGAAACTTCTCACAGTCGTATATTAACATATGGTCTGTAATGTGGTGAAATAAAATGTATGTGTCCATGTGCTTATTTTTTTAGATGTTTGACCATGATTTAAGTGAATTACGCATTTGAAGCTAACTTTAAGACATTATTTCAATTATTTAACTAGTCAGCTGTTTTAAAATCATATTTTAACGTTAGAAAGAGAGCACCAGTGCCATTGTAATAAATTTAGTCACGGGTTGCTTTCAATTCATAAAACGATTTTCATTCCGTATGCGGAATTCAGACTTTATTTTAAGTATTTCAGATAAATGACGTTACACCGTCTCTTCCGGTTTATCAAACGTGAACTATCTTAAGCATTGTATTTATTTCTCGAAGACAGTTTTGAACATTACTTCAGCAGGAAAAATTGTATAACGTTTCTAAACATACATTAATGGTGAGTAATATCTACATTTGAATGAGGGGAAAAATCAATATTTTTCAGATCATGAATGTAAGTTTAATTTGGTCACTCATTTTAATACAATATGTCCTATTTTGAGTGACTGAGAGTCTCTGTAAAAGGTGTGATTTTCACTCAAATACAGCAGAAGAATGTAATAATTGAAAGATAATCAACGTTTTATAAGTTTTATATCACTGGAACGTGCAGTAGTGAGAACTACATCATTTTTTATGTGACGTTTAAATGCCTCTGCATGTTTCGTCAGGTCGTAGTATTTCACTTTCTCTCCGCTACAGTCTTTACTTAGCCTCTGTGGGTATAGAAACATATTTCAGACTCTAGAAATAGAATCTGCCAATATATTGCCACTTGTTTACCATAATAAAGAAGATGTTTTTTTGTCACCTGAGGATTTGAACGAGCATGTCGTGTGCATTTATATCACAACGTGATATCAAGAAAAAACAATCAAAACGTGCGTAAGATTACACTATTAACGACATACTTAATAGTTTATCAGAACTCCCTAGTTTTAAATTCAGCTCGCTCTGTATTGTTGTGAGAACTACGACGTCGTGCATAGGGCGTCGTGGAGGCAACTGTTTATTTCTAATATTCTCCGCCAGTGGAATTTTTGCTTCTCTCATTTCGTCATTTGGTTGCTGTAGGATAATTAAGCACTTTTCAGACTCTCGAAATAGAACCTGCTCGAATATTGAGAAATGTTCACCTTCCAGATGAAATTGGTTGGTAATCATCTCATAGATTTGGACTTCTGCTTCCGTATCTCTAAGAGATATCATGAAAACAAATTCAAACTCTTTAAGAGCATCATCCGGTTCATCCAAATCATATTCTCCCAAACCGTATTTTCTTGAATAAGTGTTACACCAGCTGTTAACTAGATGCTCACAGAAGTTGTTATAAATCCGGTTTCTATCCTCCACATAGACATTCTCGCATTTTCTATTATTTTGATAGAAAATATCACTGAAGGAATGAATAAATGCTCCATTCTCAGGCTTTAATTGACGTAAGCCGAAGTATCTCCATTTGTATTTACATAGTTTTCTGTTGTACTGGCGAATAAGGTAGTTTCTTAAATCTGAAATTATTTTGTATTCGTTTAAGAAGACAAACTCATATTAACAACAATATTTCAAAATAGACGGTATAGATTTTGAAATTCCAGCGCCTAATTATAAAATGCTGGAGACTATGATTCTGATTTTACGTGTATGCGTTTGAATTTAACATATATAATAAATGTAGGCAGTATGTAAACTAGTCATGTAAGTGACCAGTCAAGACTCTGTCAAGCAAAGAAAGAAAAAGATAAATTAAAAATAAAACGTACTAACATTCGGACAGTATCAATATGTACGGTAACTTTAATTTTATTTCCAATTTGTTGAAATTGGCCGTGTGGTTAAGGTCGCTGACTTCAAATCACTTGCACCTCACCGATGTGAGTTCGAGCCTCACTTGAGGCGTTGAATTCTTCATGTGAGGAAGTCATCCAGCTGGCTTACGAAAGGTCGTTGGTTCTACCCAGGTGCCCGCTTGTGATCAAATAAAGCATGAAGGAGCACATGTGGTCTTCCTCCACGATTAAAGCTGTAAAGTCGCCATATGACCTGTAATTGTGTCGGCGCGACGTTAAACCCAACAAAAAATAGATAAATAATCTATAAAACATGTGTTTCAGATTTTGCAACAAGCTTTTTAAACAACAACATCTTACTGCATACAGAATATTAGTATTGTATAACTCAGTATAAATGCTTTTTTTCACATATGGTATTGTCAGTGCATATGACTGTTAAGTCTGTTTTCTATCAGGATCATCTAGTCTATTTGTGACTATATTACATAAACAAAATACAAAGGTTTCCATTTTTGTTAAAAAGAAAAACTATTGATAAACTGGAAAATATTCTTAAATAAAAGTAGCCATAAAGCTAGTTACAAGAGCATATTTGATAACATACTTTAACAAAAGTTATCAGCAGACAGCGAAGCTGGCCGCAAAATACACAAAGTTTAACAAAAAAAAACACATTCTGGGAGATGGTTTATTTTTTATTGTGGTATGTTTGGTCGAGAAGAAACACAATAAAGATAAGACAAAAACATACCAGAGTAATATGCTTCTTTTTAATGGTTTTTGTAATTTGTGACCGTTGCGAAAAAGTATGTGAATATTTATTGAGTTGTGATAACTAACTCGCTGAGAAAAGCAACCAATAAAGCAAAAGGCATAATTTCAGCAAAATGAAATAATGTGGTCATATGACCAAAGTGGCCGTCCGTCTGTCTGTTTGTCTGCCTGTCTGTCTGTCCGCACTCTAAGTCGAACATTTCTCATTCGATCTTCACCAAACTTGAACAAACTATGTTTTCCAATAAGTCCTCGACCAAGTTCGATAACTTGCGAAGTCGGCCCGTGCACTTCAAAAGTACGGCCCTTGAATTGTTGAAGATACTGATGTCAGTGATACAGGTCTTGATGCATGGTTGACTCACATACATAATGGAGAAGAAATGCCAATCTAGATGTCTGGGCAATTGTGTGAGGCATGTGCTTTTCTCAAAAGCAGCAACTTCAATTTGATATTTCCATGGCAAAGAAATGTGTTAAGTATTATTTGGTTGTATGTAAATTACTGAGATACTTACGGGCTGGAAATCGCGAACAAACTTTTGTTGAAAAAGTAAAGTAAAGAAGGGTTATAATGATAGCAGGTGTTCCGGAGATAATTTCATCCCGTTGGTATTGTGATGGTGAAGGTACGTTTGAAATTTCCTTTAGTCGCATTGAGTAATAACTGAGGTATAACTCTAGCGCCCAGGTATCGCACAGGTCAAGCCACTTTTATCTTGGTGAGCTTAAAATTGATTTAATTTGTGTGCTGTCGGAAAAGTAGCTATGTTACTACACTTATTGTTTTCTTTGTGATTTCCGTACTAGGAATTAACCAAATAATTTGAAACTGAAACTGAATAATTTGATTAAACACCTATTTCTACACAATGACATATTCAATGGTGTTTTGCTATTACTACTGCTACTACTGCTACTGCTGCTGCTACGACTACTACTACTATTACCACTACTGCTCTTGCTGCTGCTACTACTACTACTAGTGGGCCGGTGGTCTAGTGGTAACACGCTTGACTGTCAATCCAGAGGTCCGGGGTTCGAATCCCGGTCCAGGCATTGGAAATATCTGAGACGCTCTTGAGTGTCTCTTACCTAACTAGAGGCCTGTATTGGTTCTTCCCAGGAAAGACGGCTTCGCGTGTATCGGTGCTATGAAACTGAAATGAATTTTAATTCTTTTCCAGCTGTTTGAGGTTCACCTTTTTAAAATTAATTCTAGTGTCCGAATTATTTCTATCTGTTTTATTATGTCCGAATTATCCCTACAATATGTACCAATTTTCCTACCTCGTCCGAGTTATGCCGACTGAGGCTAGGGCCAGTGACAATTGTGTGACAATAGTTTTAGATTCCAAGCCTAAATGTGATTAGATATCGTATCTAGATATTCTTTCTCATAACTGCTTAGTTTTGTTAAGCAGTGAGTCAAAACTACCTTCATAGCAACCTGTCAAAGTCGAACTGTCAAAAATGGCCGAACGGCCCTTACATTTAATTTAACAAACACTGAAGATATGTGTTGAAATTCATTTACTTACAAAAGTTTAAAGACTATCATCTGCTGTTATTGCATATAAAAAAGACAACAAAAAATAAATAAGCAAAAAAATAAATAGAAGTAAAACAATGTCACGAAGTTTCTGAAAGAGCCGTTAAATTTATGTTTGGTTCATATTAGTTTTATTTTTAAAGAAAAGGGAGTCTTACCTTCTTTCTTTGCCTTGTATTGCCAATCTTTCATAATGATTTCCCGAAGAAATTTCGTCTTGATATCAACGAATTTCTGTGAAAAAGAGAAATGTTTCTTTTAAAAAGAATCTCCGTTGTTTTCTTTGGATCAGTATTTTGCTTATGTTTTTCAAAACTGAAGAGTGTATCAAAACTTAAGATAAGGTTAACGACTACAGCTTTTTTGTTTTGTTTTGTGGAGCATCGCACAGAGACTGCCGGCGGTAAAAAAATATTGTGGCACTATAATGCACACTAAGTAAAAGGAGAGGGAGGAGGGGCGCAGATGTAAGCGGGGAGGAGACGCAGATGCAAGGCGGGGAGATGTGTTTAGGTGGCACGAGAGAGGAAAATCATCAACAACAAACAAAATACCATACGCAAGACAAACTACGGGATAGACAAAAACAAACTGAAAATAGTGGCACCACCTTTGAACGGTAAGTAACCTGTATAAGGCAAACTTTGAGTTTGAACGCGTTTAGGGCAAGCTAGCCTCGAAATGAACCTAATTCCATTAATTCAGACAAGACGGTGTAAATGTAAAATCTCCCAGCTGAGAAAGACTAACATTAGTGATAAAATACCAAAACATTTGGCACAGATGACTCCAGTAAAGTTTGGCGTAAATCCGCCATATCAAATAAGAGAAGTGGCTGAAACACTATAAAATCTGATGAATAAACAAAAGCTTAAAAACACTAAACTGTAACATACCGAAGATATCCACAACTAGGCTTGACAATGATATTTTTTGTAAAGAGTGGTACAATGTCTACAGATGGTATGGGAGAAATCTAGGGCCATAACTCCGCTGAAAGTCACCGAACCGAAAACTGCCGAAAATATGTGTCATACGGTGTAGAACTAACCACTCATTTGTGGTTTAATGGAAATCTGCCCAATGATATAAGAGAAGTGGCCAAAACAACTTTAGACTTATAAGTTTAGGGTCATAACTCCACTAAAAACCATCAAACCGGAAAATGCCGACGATATGCACGAATAGGCTTAGCAATGATGTTGAATGAGATGCAAGAACAAACTTTGTAAAAGACAGACGGACGCACGGACAGACAGACGGACAGCAGTAAATTTTGTCTTACCCGCTTAATTTAGGAGACATAAAAATTAAATTAAGGTCATACATTTGATGTTTGAAGGTGTAATGAATGCCTACATGAAAATGCATTTTATTTTATCATCGCGAGGATGAATGAAATATCTAAGAAATATCTTACAACATAGATTTGTATTATTTCATGTATTATCATTTTGTAAATATATACTTTATCTTTAGGAAGACAGTAACTCTTGTGATTTTATCAATCAACACACGGGCCTCGAATGATTTCTTTCGCTTCCGTTTGCAAAGTCTAAAATTCATACCAGATTATTCAGATACAATATGTTACATCGGTTTAAGTAAAATATTTTAGGTTTTTGTTTCTTTTTTTTTTAATGTTTCATATGCCAAAATCTTCATAGAGAAATATGAATTTTGACGATAAAATTCATGATATTGAATCTAGTTTGTTTTTAAAAGTCCTGCTATCACCACGGCACACCATACCATGAAAATGGTGTATGATGTACACATGCAAAAAAAACCCAGTAACAACACGAAAATCTCTTTTAGAGATTTGATGGAGATAAATAAAAAAAGAACAAAGAAACAATAAACCCTGTTTTCATATATCTCTGTTTGCTAACAAGTAAGTCACGTGTTTTACATTTTAGACATCTAAGTCACGATACTTTCAATATAAAATACCTGCACGACATTTGAAAATAAGTTTTTTTTATCCAAATGACAAAAATTAGTTACAATGATGTTTGAAAAATACCACACATCTGCCTTTTATTAACATTTAATCGATATATCAAATATGAAATATACAACATCTAGCTAGCCAAAAGGTTCCTTCTAGCGTATATGTAATGATTTGTCTTTTAAAAAAATCTGATTTTAGCATTTAGTATGACAGTAATATTGATGAAAGTCTGTTAGTTTACATTATTCTCAATTTCAAAATCTTGGAAATTCTGTGCAGAAGAAGCACCCCGTATGTTACCGTCACGTGATTACACAAGCGATCACCTGCATAGTATATACACAAAAATGTTTCACATATACATTTACAAAACTCGAGAAAAAGAATCTAGACAGAGAAACATTTGTAAACCTGAACTAAACTATTTGTAAATTGCACGGATATAGCTATAAAACATCAATTTTCATTGCAGTAGTCTAATTTAAGATTATTTATTTCATAACGAGATTATTTGGCCGAAGTCTATTTATAGATCATAGAGCATATTGATTATATTATTACATGTGTACCTATAAATAGTAACAATTTTGTGCTGACAATGCTCTTGTATTCGTACTGGCTCATGCAATATTAAATTATCATAACTGGCCCCGGGGCTATTATCGATAATGGCCCTGACGTTGGCACGGGAAATGAACGTCCGTAAACAGAAATGACGTCATGACGTATCATGGAGGTAAAACAGCGAATATTATCAGTTTTAGTTTTTATCATCTCGAACGTAACGCCGTGTATTCTTCGTGAAATAAGTTATTTTCAACTCTAATTTATGCTATAAACAAGAAAGTAGAACTATCAAGGCATCTGATTGTTTTACAGTATATAGGCCCTGCTCCTTTTACAAATAATATAGAAACTGAAAAGCTGAAAGTTATTATGCATGTAGATGCTTGTATCCATACAAATGACACACTGAACTTTTCTTACTATATTATAGGTAAACGTAAAATAAACTCGGGCTATTATCACCTTGCAAGGGCCATTATCAATCAAAGACACCACTCTCCCATTTATTAACCTATACTTAATCTCTTTTCTACAGTATCAAATATGTAATGCACGGGTTAGTGCTCTATACGAATAATTGTTTCTTGTCAGCCTGCTGTTGGTAACATGCGTTTCACAATAGATTTACCTAAAGTCGTACGAACACATTGGTATAGAGTCTATTTGTATTGAATATGCACGAGTGTAAGAGGCAGCACCCTACTGGCATTCGGGTGCCTTTGACAATACCATTTTATCCATTACCTGCTCAGTCAAGCGTTGTCCATTAGTGTTCTTAAGAGAAGAAACAATAAAATAGGTATAAGATCAAACTCTTACTCTTAACTGAAATAGTTACTAGTATGTCAATTTCACGTAATATTGAAATTTAGACTTTTGCATTTTTACCTTCTGCAGATCTTTAAGACTTTTGAACTCTTTTTGAAACATCATTACTTGTTCTTTAGCTTTGTCAGATTGTAGAGGTTCAGTCGTATCTATGTTTGACGTTTGTATGGTTTCGAGAGCTTGGGACAGATATTCGATTTTGCTTTGAAGACAAAGCAGATCCTTTTCAGATATTTTTGAACTGTCATCTTCCATCGTTTTGCATGACTTTGAAGCTTCCAAAAGTAACTCATTAAATTTTGTTTCCGAAGATGTGTCTTGTGAAATGTCTAAATGTTCAGTACGTAGACTATGAAAACCAGATGGATACTTAACAGCCTCACTGTGTTTGCTTTTCGACCATACTGTTTCTTCTTCATCGTGTTTTTCACCGAGTCCGGTTGCAGTTAGTGCAGTATCTGTATACTGAACATTAACGTCCAAGGTATCTGTAGGTGAACAGTGTATGGATTGGTGCTGACTTGGATATAACCAGTTTTTGTCTTCAAACAACGATTGTCCTTCATAGGTCTGCGGGTCATATACAGGGTT
Organism: Mercenaria mercenaria; assembly: GCF_021730395.1. Taxonomy (NCBI): domain Eukaryota; kingdom Metazoa; phylum Mollusca; class Bivalvia; order Venerida; family Veneridae; genus Mercenaria; species Mercenaria mercenaria. Next base: position 54,326 of record NW_026463404.1, read on the forward strand.
AGGAAATGAAGAAAAATCTCTTTTTTCAAACACTCTTTTTCTGAGCTGAAATAAATATATAAAATCTAACACATTATTGTTTACTTTGCTTTAGGCACAATGATACGGGTTATTAAGATCTTCGGCAGGCAGAACACCGAAACGATATTTCACCGACACGACAAAATGTCAAGAAGACAGACAACACTTCAACAGACAACTAAACGAGATGTCACTCATTATTATGACTGTTAATCATTTGGATTAAGTCAATGTGTAATTATTACCTAAAACGCATTGCAAACATAACTTCGATGATTTTAATACAGGTTTATACCTTTAGAAGGTTTCGCACAGCTTTTTGTGCAGCTGGTTTGCGGTAAATATATTTCCCATCTGTCAGAATGGATATCATATGATCTATGTTTGTCCTCAGTTTGTAGTCATCAGTAACGTCTTCGTTTGATATGAATGTTCTTGTCTGAAAAGGACGTGAACTGATTGTTTTGAGACAAGATATCTTATGTATAATTATCTTTAGCTACACAGGCTCTGTATCTAGGGAATGAAGATAATTGGCAAATGAAATATTGATCAATATCCAGAAGTCTTTCCTATAGATATTCTTATAAGATATTATCTTAATATCTAAAATAAGGAATGCACCATAGTTCATTTACATAATATATTGTGGGTAATAGCCCCTCTTCAGATAGCAATCAGCAAGTATAATCTATATCTTGAAAATACAAAAAAAAAGATATTTATGCATCACTGCAACTGGAAAACGAAATCAGTCTGCAAAATATGAATTAAGCTCATATATGGAAAAAAAATATTACCTCATAATTAAGGATCATCAAAAGCATTTATACCTGCGAAAATATGTCAGACGGAGGGTCTATTTCACAGCACACTGAATTCTGCAGCTCCTTGTTGTTAATAATAACATCTAAGAGACCTTCAGTGCTTGTCTCTGCAGCTGACATTTCTAACATGCAGGTATCTCTGTATCCCATGTAGGTATCTCTGTATCTGATGAAACATTTTGCTATCTCCCAGTGCTCCTGAAACCATTTTTCAACGTTTGAGTTCCACCAAGATGGCTCGGAATAACGATGACGTTTGGTAATTTCATCATACATGGCGTCACAGAAATGCGAAGGACAAGGTTTTTTCCCTACAATATCAATACAGTTGCAGTTCTTTTGGCCTAATGGACACATTACAGATATGCTAGTGTGTGCAGGTAACAATGTGCGCAGGGAACATCCGTTGCAGTATTTCGCTTGATATTTCTTCTGAATCGTTGAAAGCATTACGGTAAAATCTTGTTTAGAAATTTCATCCACAAATTCTTGTAAACCTTCCATTAGGTATTGTACAGCAGTACGTTTAACATCGCTCCTTATCAGAAACGGATGAGAGTATAATATATCCGCAGGGATCGTGTCCTCCAATCTTCGCTGTTTGTATTTTTTCAAATCTTGCACTGATGATCCAATGGCGTATACGTCTGTTTGACCTAAAAAGAAAACTGATAATCAAAATTTGTGAAACAAAATTACACATATATTTTGATCGCATTTCTAAGGTAAAAATTTATAAACAAAAACCTCAGAATGTGTTTGATTTATTTCGAAATTGACGTCCGTAAATAAAAGCAAAACGTTGGCCTATGGTAATAAATCTAGAACATTGAAGTAATTAAATAAAAAAGAGCAACAATAGAGCTGTACGTTGTGCTTTTGGCAAAATACAATAAATAAGTTTCTTTAAAATGACATACTTTCAATGACTTAACAGAAATAATTCAATATGATTATAAGGCAATGAAATCTTATAATTCATACTTAATATAACTCTAAGCAAATCTGAAAAAGAACATTTCTTGACAAGTATATGTTTGAGGCAATGCATCAAAGAAGACGGAATGCAAGTCGATTTAGACTTAAAGAACTTAATGTAATCGTGCATGTTTGATAAACCGAGAGTAAAGGCATAACGTCATTTGGCGGAATAGAATAAAGTCGGTACTGAATAACCAATCTAAACAATTTATAAAAACGATAATTTACTATCATTGCTGAATAAAACAAAATAATAAAATAATGACACGTGAGCTAATTTCAAAATAATGTCTTAAATTTAGGTCGTGGTAGGTATTGCAAGAATAACAATTAATAGATCAAGAAGAACAGCACTCAGAAGTATAGAACGCAAAGAAGCAAAATAATGACAGTCTCGGTTTGATAGTCTATTCGCGACAACCGCAGCAAACATGTTCGCATCTGTAAGCTGTAAAAGAAACCGCTGTTCACATGGAGTACATATCAATCCTGAGTCGGGTTAAACAGGATATATCTGATTTATGTCACAAAACAAACTCTTAGACTAAATCGCAGAAAGTGCAGGATGAAGTATGTATGGCAGACGATGCACCTATTTCCAAGTGTTTGAACAGCCACAAATTGTAATTCCGTTGACCCGGCTTCCTCTTCCAATGTTCTTGCAAACTTCAGTTTAAACAAATGGATGAAGTATGAAATACAAAGTCCCCTACTAGAAGTCACCTAATTTTCTCTACTGCAGTGTAACATATAGATATGATATCTGTCAATGATGAATAATTAATATTGTACTATATCTACAATATATTATAACGCAACACTTGGATTAAAATTTGCACATTAAAAATCTACAGCTATTGATTGTTTAACATCTATGAATATAAACAAAAGTACCAGAATGTCACACTATAAATATGGCAGTCATAGCAAATTCCTTTACACTAGCACCTTTATTTACATATGGATTTTTGGCAAGTTACGGTGTAAGTTATTTGTAGTAACAGCAAAGGGAAGTTAATTCTAAAAATAGAAAAAATAAAAAAATAAAAACATATATGTTATATAAGTCCTCATAAAACTCCTTTCCAGATAGAGCTAGATCAAACTTCACCTAAATATCAAATATCGGATGTAACACGCATGTTGTACCACGGAAAAGTGGTCCGGTTTTTTTCTACGGCCATTAATAAAAAGTTACAATTTAAGCTATTTACAATAACAACAAAGGGAAGTTATTCTAAAATATGGGTGACTCATGGTCGTAAACTTTTGCGCCAAGTTACATTAAAATCCCTACATGCACGAGGAAGAAATGTTCCAGACAAAGTCATTCTTGAATTTGACATTTAGCTCCTAGGTGTGAACTTGACCTTTGAGTAAGGGGTCTGGGTTTTGCGCATGACAATTTCTTTTATCATGAGGTACGTTTGTGCTAAGTATACTCAATGTCATTGAAAAGTTACCACTCTATTGACCCTTATATTTTGAAAATCGCACTGAACTGTGTTAAAAGCACAAGGGACGATGTTTTAGACATAATTTGGTAGTGGTAGTCACTGGTGTAAAGATTTGACAAATTTAATGAACACCATTTGAGTCACGGCCTGAACGTGCAAAATGACTTTTCCCAACAAAGTCGACATGTATGCTACTTTTATCGCAAATCATTCATCTCACTTGAAAGTTAGAGGACAGGTTAAGGGGAAAACATTCCAAACCAGAATATCTTTGATAAGAATGTCATTTTTAAGGGACGCTCAACGTCATTAGGCCATTGGCATGGTTTACGCAGGACTTAAAGTTCGTGAAATCGGACGTTGTATGAGCTGTTCTCACCTGACAATCATGAAACTGGTAAGGAGACATAATCAGACAGGGTCTGCGAGTGATATACCACGCACAGATTATAAAAAGGTGACATCAATAATGTATAAAAATAATGAGGTATATATTAGTGGTAACTTTTCAGTGACGCCTAATATAATATTAAAATCTATTTTAGGATTGTTTCAATAAATTAAAAACGCTCAATCTTAAAGGATTTAATTGATAACTTTTTTACAGCATATCAATGTTATGTATATTAATTACAAATATATATACATATGCACTTTGGGTACTATTTCGTGTTTTTTCTAAAATATTCTAATACAAATAAAAAACACTTTAGTATTCCCACATCCGAAATTGTACAAATTAAATATGTATAAATATCCATTTTTATATAGTACTTAAAGTTTTATGCCATTTGACGTTACATTCTATTTGCCAGTTTCACTTCACGTCTGTTGTTTACTTATTTTTCAAAACTCTATTCTTTGAAGGCCGCTCAATAAATAATGTTATTGTTAAATGTTTGATACTGGCTTTACTTTTGAATTAAGCCTGGCTCGTTACACCACGGACTCACACTATAGAGGTCTATAGTATTCAAATCAGACTAGTCATTCTCGCCAAATTGTCTCATAATATCGCGAAGTTTTCAAAAATTTAGGCAGAATCTACATTTTAGATTTTTTTTAATCCCCAAGGTGAAGAACTACATTAGTACTAGTACCAAGTTGTACTTTTAATAATTCGCGGACTTTCCAGTCAAAGCTATACACATTTATCTATTCATAGGTTCTTCGCAAAGATCAATTTATTTTTAAAAAGTGAAAAGAAAAAAACATGATATTTGAGATAAATTGTTTTCTAATGCAAACAATATTTCAGAAGCTACTTGATTTGAGCATACTCTGGATTGATGTTTTATATTCCGTGCAATTTCAAAGAAAACTTAATTAAGATTAGCCGTTTTATTTCATAAAATATTATTGCCTTTACGTGAGGTCGATATATGGATTTACCGACCTAATAAAAGCGCTATCGAGCTAGCTTAAATTGCTTTTGTCAGGTCGATAAGTACATTATATCGACCGAACCTATAGGGCAGCAATTGTTTTATTGCGAAATCCAGCCTAATTAAATAGTATAAGGATTATAAATAGATAAAACTTTTTACAGTCAATACGTGTATATGGCTCCGCCTTTGAGTCAATACGACTTTTATCATAATAGATCAAGTACCTACATCTATAAACCAATGGAAAGGTCTTTAAATATATATCAAATAATGATAAAAATGCAATTATAGAATCTCTTCACTTAACATGTTTAACCTTTCAGAAAAGGAAACATTTGCGGCATGGAAAACTTCATCATGGACATAATATACAGATTTTAATAAACTAACATTACTAGCGCTCTATGATTTGTTATCACCCTTAATTTTGTGTAGTACAACTGCTAAACCCTTTCGGGCAATGAAATAGCATAATAGTCAAGAATACATAATAAACCGATGGAACAGTTTCTATCATTTATATCGTAATGTTTCCCCAAAAGAAAGCTTGTGCATCACTCAGTATAGAAAACTCAATAACTGTATGAATTTAATAAAGGGTATTTATTCACAGAAAAAAGGGAAAACAAAGTTACATTAAACTGTACGAAAAAGGAGTTATCTTTATCTAGGCGACAAGAACCCGCCACAAAGCGGGAATGAGAAAATAGTGCTACACATGATAAAGCGGACATGTGCCGTTCCAAACTGGATTTAAAACTTAATTTATATGTGAAATAAATATGTTAACATTTTATTTGTAACTGTCAGGATTGCTCTAGCTAACAGTAAAGCCAGTAAATATCCAGTATTGTTCCGAGAATGCAAGTAAGCAGGAAAACAGACTCATAAGTTGTTTAATGTAAGGAAATCACAGGCTTCGACTTATGAGTGCAACTCTCTGTTTATGCATCGTACTATAAAACAAAGAGTCTGCCTCAATTCAGCTCTGCATCGGATATTGTTGTACAGTTTCTGTTGACCCCTCTCAGACAAATCAATACCGGTTAACCGTCACTAGCTATGACCTCCGTCAGCGCCTTATCTGAGCAGAAACCTTTTGCTAGTGGGAACAACCATTTATTATGAGGAATGAATGCCATTTGTTTCGTAAACCCTGTAATTAAACAAGGGAATGTCCACCAAATGACGAATTGGAATTATGTTTGCAAACTGATAAATAAAAATTGGTGACACAATAACAAGAAGTACTGCCTTAAAAAATACTACCAATTCCATAATGACAGAACGGACGGATTCGTGATTGTTCTTCGGCGAAAGGAATGGCCATTAGGGCCGATGATTAAATCATCAAGTCCGGACCAAATTCCTTCACACCAACTAAATTCTCTTAATATATCCACGTTTTCGCCGCTGAAACCAGTGAATTGCTCTAGCGGACCTCTTCAGAGTTTTAATTGTGGATGTAAATCATCAAATGGTTCACAAATAAGTGACCAAATAATTGCAATTTTAACGCTCGATCCGCCATCCTTAACAATATGCGCCGATGTCTTGTGACTGTTATAGAAATGTCATGTCAGATAAGGGGTTGTAATTTGACCTAGTTCTAGCTAGGCTTCAGCGATAGAACGATACAAGTTATCATATAAAATTCAATTTTTCACATGAAAAAATACATTACTGAGAACAGTTCTCGGAGATACTTTAAAGTTAACAAAAATGCACATTTCGATTAGACTTCTGTTTTCAATACACAACTTAATTTCTTTTTGACTGTATAAATTGTTTACAGTATGTCATATAAAAAGATGAAAATCGTTTTTCCCTGCGACATTCAGATAAATTACATAATTTTCGGCCCATTTTTACAAAAAAATACTCATTTGTACATCAAATATTTTAATACATACATGTATTTCTAGTTTTGCTTATCCCTGACAGCCTAAATTGTTAATTATGAATTTTTACACATAAAATAGCAGTATATCAAAATATCATTGTAACATGCATACATCATAGTCTATGGAGAATTGTCCGAAAGTATGAGTTTACGATTTTTTTGCTACATATAAATATTTACTCGTATGTTTTGAAATTTTCTGCTCCCAGTAAGTAATATTTTCATCATTTATTTTTGTAAACCATTTAATTGCTAATTGTCTTATTTTCCATTTTCTCTTTAAAATGGTCTATATGCATTTTAAACGTTACAGAAAAACAAGTATCTGTTCCACAGGTTCAAGTAGAACAATAACTTCTATCTTGTGTCTTTAAGATTGGGATTAAAGGGATATTATCTTCATGATCTTACAAATTATGATTTTAAATTGCTTCTTCTTCAATACACTGGCTTGACATGAACACAATACATTCACTGAAACAATGTGTGTCTTAATCAACAATATTGTTTTTGTTGAAATTCACAATTTCAGCATGCTAACAGAGTGATAGACAGAAGACAGAACCAAAGCAAGGAAATATCCAAAATATGCCTTTGCTTCTTTTAAACTATTCAATTTTCAGTGTATTAATTGCATTTATTGTGTGAAGTATATCTATGTCACGAAGGAAGGGGCCTCGTTACCGCCATTAACAGCTACCTTCGAGCCGGATACATGTATTCCCATCTGCACCTACAACCAGGGAAATAATCTTCTAAAGGATCATGGTGATCTTAAAAATGCTTACTTGCTGTCATCTTTTAAATCTTGCAATATTTGTTAAAATTATATATTTTCTAAACATTTTAAATCGGCTAGTCTGCATCTTGATAATTAAAAGCCAAATCGTACAAAAAGATCTTGACTAGGACTTATTTTAGGTGCATCTGAATCTTTTCTTTTTCATATGGGCGGCTGGCATCTAAGAAATCAGAAGGTTGGCGTTACATAACGAAATATATCATCCATTCGGTGACGGTATAAATAAATTTATCAACCCGTCATTTTGCCAAGTCCAGTACTTAAAACTCGTTAATGTTATTATTATGATTCGGGACCTTGACGAATGTTCTCAAATGGGAAAGCTTGATATTCAATCCGCATTATATGTATCTCCTTTTCGGCCAGAAGATTTTTTACAAAGTATTCGAGTCGAGAATGAATTTTGGATTCAAAAACGCCATGGACGCTTCTATCAGTTGTGCCATATGTGACCCCTTTTCGGCAATGCTGCAATGGATATTGACAAAAAAGTCTAAATATTTAGATCATAACTTGAATGACTTCATTTTTTCCAGACAAGAATGAAACATAGGAATGTCAGAATCTGATGTCATAATTCCAATACATTTTAATGATATAAACATTCCGTTAAGTACTGGAAAAATGAAAGGGCCTACCGCGTTTACTTATCTAGGTTTTGAACTTGACTCAATTAGCATTGATATTCGAATTACTGCGGGAGAAAATAAAAACTAAACAATATTTACAAGAAACGATACTTTGAAAAACGTTAGACTATCTTCATTTCAGTCACTAGTCAGCCTCCTGAATTTCTTTACCTAAAGGATTCCGTCTGGGTGAGCTTTTAACTTCGAACAATATCTTGCGATGCCTCAAGCTAAAACAACCTCACCATGTCATTATTATCACAGCCAAACTTTAGAAAAATAAAATCCTTTGCTTTTATTCCCAGAAAAAATATAACAGAGTCTCAGTGTTTAGCTATGTTGTCTCAGACCAAGACTAGTATTTATTATCAGATGTCTATACACAATGTGAATCAATAAAAAACAGATTCCTACCAGATTTCGAGGATAGAAAGCGGTATGTAATGGAATGTTTTCTGAATTAAAAAGACCACCAAATAACCACACAGATTACTAATATACGGTCCGATTTTTATTGTTTTGGATATTAAACCGTAGGTTTGTTCTCATTTCTGAAACAATAAGAATAAAGAGCCCAACATTTTATTTCGTTGTCTGCCAAATATCCAGGTGAAATCTTCATTACTTTCGAAGATACGAGGTGTTACAAGTAGGATGGGTAGACATAAAATGTTCTGTCTGACACCACATGATGATGATAAGATGTTCTGTCTGACACAAACATTTGATCATACTTTTCCATCCCTTTATTTTGCTAAGTTTGCAGTATTTTATCGAATTTACGCTTGTTTTCGTGGGGTATAACGGGTCTTTAAAATGGTTTTAGGTTATAATGTAGTAATTCGCCGTATTTCGGTCGAAAATGTGCCTTATTGGTGTAGTTGAAAGAAGAATCCATACAGATCCTTATTCTTATTTTTTTTTTGCACATTTGCATGTAAAATGGGGACTTATTTCATTCTCAGAATTTTCAGTAAAATAACACAAGTTTCAAATTTTCGCGTGTATGAGAAAAAGAAACCAAAGTAGGATCGTTTACTGTGCGGCGTCGCCAACAACTCGATCCGAGAAAGGGTCAGTGGTCATTTTATTAGTATAAAACCTTTACATTTCACGAGAAAATTCAGCAAAATTTTAGATGTCACGACACAAAATGTGCAGAGAAAGATGGAGAAAACTCCAAATAATCCAAGGGTTTACAGCAGCGTTGTTTGTGCCGTGTGGTGGTCGTAAAAAAGTCTTCCCGTACATTCAATCAGGGCTGTTATATTTCGATCTTCTCAGATCGTTCAGCACGACTTTAATGTCGTGTTATTGATACTATTTAGTTTCTCAACATGACCATTCCGGTCTTGGCGGTTCCAATACTCCCGCTTTCATAGCCTTGGGTATTGTTTGGATATGGTGCCTGCTTTTTAATTTTGTCTTTTGACAGTTCCTGTGATACGCAGGCTCCATAACCTCAGATCCCCATCTTAAATTCCAGTTTGTTGCCCATTGTTTTCCCATTTGAGGCTAACCCTTTACTTTATCTGGTGACCAAACGCCGCTCTTCGTGGAATTACACGCCTCAACACGTGTATCATTGAAGGTTCCATGTTCACCGCCGTTTGAATACATCTGCAGATGTCTCTAAATTGCTTTTTGTACTTTTTGCATGTGTAAATGTTGAGTTCTGCTCAACCCGGGGCTAGAGGGCGTGGACGGTAGCATGCATTTCCACTGCCGTCCATGAACAGGCTCAATCAAACCGAGCCTGCAACATTTTCGTTTTTGTCGTGTTGAGCGACCTGTGGAGTTTCCACTTTTCTCTATTTTGTACTCCTTGTAGGGGATCTCAGGAGTCGTATTTTTATATTTGTCAAGGTCAATATTCAGCACATTCTTCACCTGAGCTCTGAAAGACCTATTCATATATTGTTGACCTATTCATATTCTGTCAATGGTTTAGTATCTAAATGTTTATGATATACAGAAGAAGAACATATATTTCCAGAATACTCTATTACAGCCATATTATAATAGGTAACGTACATAAAATAAAATAGGACAGATCAGCCGATCGAAGTTCATCCATTTCTTGTCAGAATTCATGAAATCCTTTCATGAAAAATATTAGTCTGGAACAAATAGGGTAAATCATAAATTCATCCTCCGGAAAATAAGGGCCAGTCATTAACATACGCACATCTGTATCACACCATAGAACGATGACCCTATAACCCCGTGACGTGTCCCGTAGTTTTAAAGTATCTTACATGTATGAATTTGATATTTTGAAATTGCACTGAAACAGAAAAGAATACAGCTTCATGTTTTGATGCGCCAAACTCAAAAGTGTATTTGATATAAATTGATGAAATATTTGTCTTTATCATGATGTGAACAAAAGTTACGTATACGTTTTAAAACTCCGATTACTTTTTGAAAAATCACTCCTATGCAAGTTTAAGACTCTCTTGGCAGTTTCGTCATTTTTTCCTCCATAGAAGATTTTGATGAAATGTTCAGCATTACAAATTATGTTATGATATATTGAAAAATGAAATAAAAATAAGGTCGCCAGTAGTGTTTCAGTTTTATTTGTCCTTTAATACGATGCTGTTTTAAAGATTAGAATCTATTTGAAAAGTTCCATACTCATACCATGCGTTTCAGTAAAGTACAAACAAAACTAGTATAGATCTGAAATCTAAGCATTTTTATAACAAAAAACAATATTTCTAGTGAAGACATGCATTGGCAAATGAAATGAAATTAATTTCATAAAGAAAATAATAGTTGTTCAGCAGACCGATGGATACTTTTTTTCATATTTTTGTCAATCTTAAGTTGGTATTTTTGCTAATTTATCAAGTTTTCTGTGCGGCGTGCATTTATAGAACGCAGGTTGGTAAGAAATATTTAATCAAATTTTATTTCAAACAGTGACATATATTTTGCGAAAATCTTTGACAGTATTCCGTTATCTTCCACAGCTTAAGGCAAAGATAGTTAACAGATAGATCAAATGGCCATAGGTTGCTCACCTGAGGAACATCTGGAATCAACTCTGAAGAAAATGGGTTTTTTTTTCTGTATTTTTAAGGAAGAAACAGAAAAAGAATCATTCCGGCTGCTGAATCCTTAACCTTTAACATATTGATCATAAAAGTAATAGGTGTTATCTAGTCTATTTGGCCAATCACCCCATTAAGTTTGAAGCTTAAGAGTGCAGGTAAAAGGCTTCTCAACAAATGTTGCGGACACTCTTTTATGTGTTTAGACGTCAAAGATTTGAACAAGTGACCTAGAAAATCAAACGGCAGATTTCTTAATAAGCGGACTTTTACGCTTTTCTGAAGTAATATGATGACATAAATGTAGGTTTCCGCCAATTTCAGAACAAAACCGATAGTTCCCGAATACTGATGTACAGTACGGATACGCGGTACGGGGATTAGGAACAACCAAATTAGCACGGTGTTTAGGTAAGTATCGTCCCGTCCGAAAAAAAAGAACTACCGCGAGCGTCTGCAAATTTTAATAATAATTATTTATTTTATTTTGACGTGATGGGCTCTTTTCTTATATATTACATATTATTTGAGAGTTTGAAATCGTTATTGTGTAAGTGTTAAGACTGTAAACGGGAATTGAAAAGACTGAAAACTAGAGCATATCAAATGTTGGTGTCAGACAGAATATCTTATCATCAAAACTTGGTGTCAGTAAGAACCGTCCCTACGAATCATGTGGTGTCAGACTGAACATTTTGGTCTACCCATCCGACTTTAACACCTTTTATTTCGAAAGTAATGGAGACTTTGCCAGGATGTTTGGCAGAAAAAGAGATACAATGTTTAATTCAGAAATCATTTCGTTACATGCCTCTTTTCATTCTCGAAACCTGGTATGAATCTGGTTTTCATTGACTCACATTGTGTATAGATAAAATTGAAAATACTAACTTCAAAACGACAACAGTCTCGTGAAAGTGTCACGTTGTCCGATCTGGTGTCATGTTGTATTGTGGTGTCGTGTTATCGCGTTATAGAGTGCGGAAGTGCGTAGATAATTTCCTTTCCCGTATTGGTACTTCGCCTCTCACCACGTATCAATGTCAATCACTTAAACTTTTAGAATTCCACAATCAACATTCTAAAGACATTCTCTTAGAATTGAAGGTGCATGGTGTTTGTGAAGACGGGTTTTCATGAAACAATAAAACACTTTTGGGCATTGGAAGTCATCCGCATATAAAACATACATCATGTATTTAACAAAATTATGAGCAACACGTTCAAGCCGGCTGCGTAAACAGAATTAGCACTTTCTTAATTCAAATGCCTACATTTTCTGATATCATGTCACATTCGTATGATTTGAATATGGCGTCATACCTATATACCGTGTATGTTCACTGAATGTTGTATTTATTTCAGTTGAAAGCAATCGGAATATGTTACATGTTTGTATTACTTTCAATTAGCACTATATTGTACTATAATGCATCTTAATCACTTAAAATTACAGGTCATTTTAAAGTATGGCTTATAGGTTCCTCAATAATACAAGACTTGATCAATTTTGTCTTGGACTGTATGAACTCGATGGAATGTTGGTATGGAACGTTTAGCACGGAATGTGCGAGCATCAGTTACTTTGTCGTGTACACAAGATGTTAGGAAAAGAACCACCATCTTATGATTATCCACTATGTGGGAAACGATCTTGTCTAATTTGATTACAGGTCATTTTAAAGTATGGCTTATAGGTTCCTCAATAATAAGAGACTTGATCAATTCTGTCTTGGACTGTATGAACTCGATGGAATGTTGGTATGGAACGTTTAGCATGGAATGTGCGAGCATCAGTTACTTTGTCATGTACACAAGATGTTAGGAAAAGAAACCCCATTATATGATTATCCACTGTGGTGGAAACGATCTTGTCTAATTTGATTTTTGTCAATCACATTTTTTTCAATACCAGCTTTGAAAGATATTGTAATTTTGATAACTTATACAAGACTGGTTTGGTCTCAAATACTGCCAAGTAGCTACGCTTATAAGTTACTCAATCTTGCAATTTTTAGTAGAGACAAACTATGAATATAAAGGATTGAAGGTGTTGTCAAATAGAAATCTTGATATGGAACACTAACTTTTTGCACTTCCTCTTGTCAGGGGCAGACAACTCATATTATGGATATCGCTCAGTTTTAAATAAAAAATTAAGATGTTTGGGATTTAAGTGTCTTACGTTTATATATTTCTATTTATAGTAATAAATGCATGTTTGCTCTCAAGTTCATGCACAACGACTTCCATTATTTTAAAAAGAACGCTCATAATAGTTATATTTTCTAATGAAACCCACAAAATTGTTTTATGATTAATTTTTAAAGGAATGCAAAATTGAAACTATATAAATAAAACATATATTTCAGAAAAAAAAAAACAAAGATCGTTCATTGCAATTTGTATACAGCTATCGATCTTTCCTTTTTATCATAATTACCGTAAAATGTATTATAATGTTAATAATTTTTCAATACAAAACACTTAAGAAAATGCTATTTACAATTTTGTATTATTGTCCGCGATCAAATACATCATTTTTTTCTGAAAAGAAAAACAACATCATTTAACTCAATTAAAAGAGAGGTAATCGGTACATGGAAATAGATTGTGCGCATATTTGTCGCATACTATAACTGTGATTATTGTGTTATTGTATTCGTTAGTTACGAGTAACCGGGCGCTTATTTAAATTAAAAGGTTCGTGAGCACAAATAGAATTGATGAGGAGAATTGGTTTGTGAGCACAAATAGAATAGATGAGGAGAATTTCTCATGGAAAAAATACAAACATTATTATATCGTACATGTGATATGATAATACGCATCTGAACGACATACAGTACAATGATTTTTTCAGAAGCGAATTGCTAATATACGATATATATTTTCGATTCTAACACGTTACGAAGGACTTTAAAGCGCATCCTTGACTACATCCATCTCCATCAAATATTTGCCTGTTTTCAGTTGGTATCTTTTCCTGCGCGGTTGTATGCTGTCTTACACTTATACGTAATAATTTTTGTGACGTCAGGAAAATATATTGTTGTATAAACAGCCAGTAGGATAGGATATCTTTGCAAAACCAGGATTTTGGCAAATTTCACTACCATTTCTAAGTGACTTAGAAACTTCCGTTTTAGCTTGGATGGTAGTTTAGGGGCCAAGGAGCAATAAATGATATAGTTTTGCATTAGTTTTCTTATATACAAAAAAGATGTCCAAATGGATTTTCCCAACTTCCAATCAGGTATATGGTGTCCGATTGCAATTTTTGAAAATCCAATCGGACATTTTTTCAATATTTTGGCGGGCTGGATTTTTTTCCGGGCGGAAAACAATATTTTTTTTATAACAAATCTAAAGGCATATTTGTTTTGCTTTTTTGTTTTACTGTCTTTTTGACTGTATTTTTGA